>NC_083408.1:42448035-42750335 GCF_020745735.1 Hemiscyllium ocellatum
TACAATAAGATACTTATTATATTTATCCCAATCCACTTTAATACTTGAACAGAGTTTGAGATTCAGCTTGTTCATATGATGTAATTTTTAAAGATTCAGGATAAGAAATGACAGTAGACTTATGTGTTCCTCCACCCAGCCCAATGTTGTTTCCTTCAACATTGAAATTTTGATCACGTTTAATCTTGACAAAGCAACTTCAACTGGGATGAAATTTAAATTAAGTTGACAAAAGGTTCCAAGCAAACACCTTGCTAAAGTTTAGCAGAAGGAATCTTCCGCATGGAAAGTTTCAATCTTCAGCAAAACCCATGGACTTGTGCGTAGGTTACAGCTGAGGTGGATAATTGTTGTATATATATGGGGAAATTTGCAACAGGTCACCCAGAACAAACTATGGAACACATGTGAACTCAAAGCCTGATTAACAAATGCACAGGAGGTATGTGATAGACTTTGCTACCCCTCACAGTTATGTCTTAACAACCTGAATATAAGATTATTGTTCTGCATTTATATCAGTCATAAGACAGATATCAGTGTCAAAAGATTTTACAAAAATAATATTTATTTTAAGTGCTTAAGTGACAGATGTAAGCGTGGGAACATTATGTTGTTTTTGAAATATATTGAAACAATTCTTAATAAGATAATTAAAGAACTGGAGCACAGTTAGAAAGAGAACAGCATAGGAAATCAAATGGATCATTTTCCCTCAAATCTGTGACAGATCATTTCAAAATAAATATTTCAAACATTCCCCAAGTGCATTTCCCCACATTCCTCAAATAAAGGTTTTATTAAATGCCAAAACACAAACAACATTGCATTTTAAAAAAAACGGTGGAACTTAACTAGATTACCAACCTTTTCACCCTGGAGTGATGGTACGGAGTCACGTAAACTATGAAAGCTGTCTTTGATGTGATCCCTGCGCTTGCGCTCCAACGCATTGTGGTGTGCTCTTTTATCTGCCTGGAAAAAATAATATGACACCATCAGTTAGCTTGAAGTACTTTTCATAAAAGGATAAACACATGTTCATGAGTCATATCTTAATGATATTTAATTGTGCTGAAATTGCAAGTTACTATGGACAATCCAGTTAAAGAATATCATTTTTGAATCATACGTTAATAGTCCACAAACACCAAACCCTTCAAAGTCTCTCTACACAGCCAGCATCTGCAGCTGCATCAGCTCGAGTCCCAAATTCGAAATAGCTAAAATTAACAAATTATTTTAATATAGCCAATGAATCATTTAATCTGTTTTCAATGTTTAAAATCTGTTCCTTGTAAACACTAACTAGCTTAGCTTTTAAATACGACATCTGCCAGGGATTCCCATCCTTGTCACCTTCAAGGTGAAAATAAAGGATCTTGTGGAGGGCTCTTGTGGCAGTGAAAATGTCCCTACTTCTAAAGCAAGAGGCCCAGGTTCAACTCCCACATGCGCCAGATGTGTGTAATAACAACCCTGAACAAACTGGTAATAAGGAAATACACTTAAATACAACATCCAATATCACACCCAACTTAAGGATGCTTCCTTTTAAGGGAATAAAAATTTAGTTGATTTCAAATGATATTAAAATTTAAAAATTAAAGTTCCTTAGTAAATGAACTTAGTATTTAAGGTTTAAATTTTTCATTTAAGAAAAATGACAGAGGGAATAAAAAAAAAGAGAAAAAAGTGTGTCGCCTGACTGCTCACTGGAGTTCCAACAATTTACATTCTTAACATGTTCTGTCTTGTTAACTGTAGATTTTATGAACAGCAGTGAACTCAAAATGTCATTGAACGTTGGAAGTTTAAAATCTAACCACCCCTTAAAACTTGAAATCAATATTTAAATATTAACATGAGACAGTGGTTTTGCTAAGTGTAATTCTTGGGATCAGATCTCTTATTAACCAGGAGCAGATATTATAACAGCAGTAAACATTTTAAAGATCCCTTTTGCCTCTCTATTTCAAAATAAATATTTTTAAACATTTATGTTGCGGAGAAAAAGCAAATTAAAAGAACAAATTACGCAAATATATTGTGCAACCATAAGATTCACACACCAATGGCAATCAAATCAGTTGTTTCTTGAACAGAACACCCAACATTTAATAGATATTTATCAATTCTAACGAAGACAATGACAAACAATAACGACAAATTAAAGTTACACTAAAGTTAACTAAAAAATGTGTTGACAAGATGAAGCATGACACAGAAAAGGGTACAAAACTTTTAAAACATGCACTCAAACAGTCAAAAGCAGTGCAAATATCCTGTAAGTCAATAAAAACATATACTTTCCTGGGGCAACATCATTTACAATTTACTTCTTGCCGATTCTAACTTTCAGTTTGGTTTGTAGTGGTATGCCAAGTAACTAATAAGAAAGAACTTTAAATGCAGGAATTGTGCTTAACCCACAAAGCATTACACACCATATAGGAAAAATGATTGCAGATAACCAAAACTGACTCTGACTTCATATTCTTTCTTTCAAACTCCTGAATGTACCTCACCAAATTGGATAATTAGTATAAAGGGCATAAGGCACATTCCACAAAAAATTGGCAATCATTTTTGAGGCAGCTTTGCGCATCTGCGAATAGTAATGTCAGCTTTAACATTATCAGGTGAGATACTGGAATACTGAATAACACCTCAAAAATACTGCATAAACATTTAAGCAAATTCTTTATGAAAAGATTCTCATGGTTTAATTTCTTATCAAACTATCATATGACACAGGAAGTTAAAGCTGTGAGCAAGCAGATAACCATATATTAGCCTGACCACTTAGGAGTAGTGTCATTGTCAAAGTATTGGTAAACCAAATAATTTTTTGCCAATTTTTGGCAACATTCAATGCTTACAGTTTCTTGCTGGAAAAACAGATAATGATCTGACTTGCAAACAAAACTGTTTCTCAACCGAAACTCCCATGAACTGGGAAAACTTGTTAATTGCATTTTTCTGACAGATTTTATTTAAAGTAGGGCTTATGCCTGAAACGTCAATTCTCCTGTTCCTCAGAATCTGCCTGACCTGCTGTGCTTTGCCAGCACCACACTCTCAACTCGGTACTTAATGAACAGTTAGGAATTTACCCAATAAATACACCTAGGATTTGCATGAAAAAAAAATGCAATGTTACTCAATTTCAAATGCAAAAAAAAAGTGATAGCAGCAGCTTTGACTGCAATTAATTTACAGTCCACTGCAAGCATGAAGCCTGACCGGTGCAACAACAACTCACATACATAAGATTTGGTGCCCCTGCAATGCTTCCCTCTAAAGCCTGCACAGGTGGAAAACCTATAAGCATGATTAACAATGATTTTCTGAATACAGAGTCCCTAATAAACATTCTATTCTCAGTATTACTCATAACATCTATAAAGCTCAATCTTATTTATTTTCCACAGGTCAAGAACCATTTGCCTATTTTTCTTTTATTGAATGTTAGTTACAATTAAGACAAAAACTTAATTGTGGTCAATGCAATAAGTCTCACCTCAACACTAAATGTTGGAGGTCAGTCAAATAGGTCACAGATCCCTCCACAACTTTCAAGGCCATTGTTGCTCTGTGCTTACTTCGCAGGAGACATAAATAAAAGATCTAAGTGTCACCATTCTTGGTGCCTAATAATGGACAATAAACAAACAAACGTACGGGCTTAAGGATCTGAATGTCAGCCAAATGTTAGGACTTCAGCCCACCAAAAAGAGTGGAGTATTTGGCATCTTGACTGTTCATCATTAGGCAGTACAGCTGACTTCTGTGAATGTGGTATAGACCATGATACACATCACAAAAAAGTATAATTTTTCACATGATTTTGAACTTATTCTGTCAATTTATTTTTAATATTTAATACTACACATAAACTTGGATCATGTTTATAGAACTAAATGCTCAGTTAGCTTTAAATGCATCATTCTACCTGATCAAAGATTACACACACACACACTTCCTGGAGTCCATTTTGTGTTATGCATATCACCAAAAAAAATAGTACAAGTATCTTAACTATTTACATTTCGTTAGTGATACGTGGAGAGAGGGGGGGAAAAAAAGTTTATCGAAATCGACGAATAAGAAGTGCTTTCAGCAGCCGGTCGTCCCCGAAGCCGCTGTATCAAACACGTTTACACATCTACAAAAGAGGAAGGGAGGGAGAGAAAAAGCGTCACGACGAATTTTGTTAACTGCTCCCATTAGTGCAGGTTTCCGATGGGTCGATCACACTTTCACGCGAAAAGTGAAGATGGGGTGAATCGAGGTAAAAGGAGAGGGATTTTAAAAATAAAGACATACTGGAATAAAAAAAAATAAGATGCCAGCGATTTCGAGCGAATCTGTTTGTTTGGCTTCAGTACAAGAGTGGAATGGATGTAAATAGGACGCGCTGAGGCTTGTGGGCAAAGTGAATTGTTTTTAAAAACAGTGCACTGGGGATAGGAGGGGGATGAAAATCTCCAGAAGTGTAACGAAGATAGAAAATCGACAGGCAACAGATGGAGGAAAAGTATTTCTTAGACAGAGAGGGTTAAAGTGCCACATTGTGAGCTGTTTTGCACGAAGGGCCTTTGTAAATGTCTTCAATCTGGACGCTTAACCATTCAAGCTCTAAAGGCCTTGAGCTGGCTACTTGACCACACTCAGGCTATGGGCGGAGGAATGGATTTTTCCAAAAAAAAGAGGATACAAGTCAGGTTTCGGGGCGTTTTACTTTAAAGAAAGGAAAAAGGGATTACAATGAAATCCTAATGAAAGAGGGAGGTCACAGGGAGAGCAGCTTGAAGCCACATCCCAATAATTATTTTAGGGAAATAACAATACAGGCTTTTAGGAGTAATTTGATTCGTGTGTGTTTTTTTTTAAAAAAACAAACACCAAAGTAAATTAAGCTTAAGGGGTGGTGAAATAGGTTTTAAGTATAGGAATAAATGTGTGTTTTTTAAAAAAAAATCAAGGCGACGAGACGGGGTCTATGTTAATCCTCCGTTACGTACCGCTGTCTGAAACCTCGGCTGTTCTTCCTGAAAAACAGACAAGTGCACAAAATGATCACACAGCCGGAGAGTTGGCGCTTCACAAAAAAAAAATCGACAGAGAGAGAGAGAGAAAGAGAAAGAGAAAGGGGGGAAATCCGTAACTACAGAGAAAAGGGGGAAAAATTATTTTTTTTTCACAATCAGGTGGAAACAACTCCCCAACACGTTAATAACGTTTTATTATCATTATTTTCGAAACAACAAACGAAACTGAAAAATAAAACCAAGCAAAATTTCAAAACAAAAAAAATATATAGCAATAATAAAAGGGACCAGGCGAGACTTACGTCGCTTTCGACCTCGATGTCATCGTTATCGCTCATGCTTTTTTTTTAATAGAATTACGCCGAAAAAAAATTAACCAGCGCTTCGATCGCAAAACAGAAACTGAACTTTCACAGAAATAATAATCAACGTCGGGGGGGGGGGGGAAGGCACGCAAAACGAAAACAAAACACCACAAGGGTGAAGGGAGAAACCGACAGGAAAATCACTCGTGACTCCGGGAGCAGCTCCGCCCGACAGGCCACGGCTCTTCCCCCCCCCTCTCCCCAACCAACATCCACCTCGCTCCCACTGCGCATGTGCGGGCGCCGCTGGGAGTTGTAGTCCCTTCCACCATTGTCGCCCACATCCTCGCACGCCGCCCGGACTACTTCCCCCATCATGCCCCACCGCCGGCTGCGTTCCACCCGGTCAGCGAGCTGGAAGAGGGTGGCCGGAAGTCCACCGAGGTGGCGGATGTCGCGTGTCACCCCCTTTGGACGCTGGGGGCCGACGGGAACTGTAGTCCCATCACCGCCACGGTCTGTACTTCCCGAGAGACATCGCGGCAGAAAGGAGGGCAACATGGCGGCTGGAGGAGGAACTGAAGAGAGTAGGAGGTCTGACCTGACAATGGGTGTCACAACTCTCTGAGGACTTAAGAGTGAAGACAGAAGCATCTGCAGTTTACAATGTGATATCGTGTGGATTTCCAAATTTCTTTACGTCTACGACTTTATTCCACAAATATTAGAACGGGGAAGGAGGTCTAACATCATCCAAATTTTGTATCTTATTTCGTTGAGCCACAACGTTACTTCCTCTTTAACTGACCAACTCCCTCACTGGAAGTCCTGCTCGAATCGCTGGAACACACCTTCGAAACTCCCAGGATCGGTCTCCCACAGTTGTCCAAGAAATAAAGAACAGAGTTCGTTCTGTTTCATTAAGGCTTTGGGACTTGATGCGTGATGCAGCTTGATGTACAAGACGTTAATTTTCTGAATGATTGAGAGCAATAATGTTAGTGCTGTGACACTTCAAGGAGGGTTTCAGAGTGGTCTTTGGAATGGCATGAGTTGTCCATTTAAGAGTTGAAGAACAGGACCAGGATGGGACATGTGTTTATGGGCTATTTTAACAGTGTGCAGTTCATCAAAGTTAGTTTTGGAGTTATTTCTGAAAGCTTATGGAGCTGACTTCAAGTAGCACATTAGCGTTTCTTTGATGGTCCTCACAATAAATCTGAAGAATATGGTGGAGGCATTGTAGTTAGAATTTTTTGAGTACTTTTATGTTTTTTTTCTTATTCACGCTTGGGACGTGGATGTCGCTGGCTGGCCAGCATTTATTGCTCACCCAAATGGCTCCTGAGAAGATAGTGAGTGAGCTGTTTCCTTAAACTGCTGTAGCCCACTTTCTGTAGGTTGAACCACGATATCTTTGGGAATAAATTCCAAGATTTTGGCTCAGGGAAAGTAAAGGAACTGTGCTATATTTCCAAGTCAGGATTGATGACGTTCCTATGTATCTGCTACCCTTGCCTATCAAGATGGAAATGGTTGTAGGTTTGGAAATTGCTGTTTAAAAATCTTTGAATTTCTCCACTGGGAGTACTGTTGCAGATGTGGGCACCACACCTTGGGAAGGATTCATAGGCCTTGGAGGGCGTACACTATATGTTTGCAAGAATGACACCTTGACTTCAACTGTTAAATTATGAGGAGGGATTATAAAGTTAGGCCTGTTTTCTCTATTACTTAAAAGGTTAAGGGGTGATCAGAGGGAAGTCGTCCAGATATTAACCTGAAAAGACAGGGTAGACAATGAAGTTGTTCCTGCTGGTTAGGGATTCGAGAACTGGGTGTGTGGTCTAAAAATTAAAGCCTGAGCATGTTTTAGAAATGTTAGGGAGAACTTCTTACATTGGAAAGAGTGGTAGATGTTTGGAATTCTCTTTCACAAGTGGCAATTGATACTAAATCGATTGTTAATTTTAAACCTGAGATAAGTTTTGTCACGCATAGCTGTTGAGGGATATACGGAAAGACAATTATATGGAGTGAGGCCATAGATCAGCCATGATCTTATTGAATGGAGGAAAGCTAAAGGGACTGAATGGCCTATTCTTGTTCGTATGAACAATGAGAGACCAGCAGTAGAACGCCTGATTTAATCTCTTTTCATGAAAAAATACCAGCAAGCAAATACCTCGGTGCTTTGAATCAGTAACTTTTCAAGAATATCCAATTTGTAACTCACTTTAAGGAGTTTGTTTTATTAATTTTTTGTGGACATTGCAATTGTTCAGTGTTTGACAGTGTTTGATCACATTGTCAGAAGTCACACCCTCCATCTAGACCATACAAAAGAAAACTCAGCTGCATAATAGCTGTTGAATCTTTTGATTTCAAAGTGTGAAAGCAATCTGATATTGAAGAAAATTTGAATACATGCTTGTTCAAAAATAAACACTAGCTTACAGTATAACATTGAAAATAATGCATGCTACTTGGCAATAATGGAGCAAGAAACATAATTAATCTTTCGAGTCTGCAAATGTCAGAACTGGAAAAAGTTATTGATGTAACTTACTTCAAGCAAACAAAAGACAAGGAAAGGGAAGGATAGAACCGAAGGGTAAATTTTGTGATCGTGTTGAATGGAAGGAGTGCCCTAAATAGGGATAATAGTTCAGGACAAATGAGCAGGTCAAAAGAAAAACATGGTTCACAGAGGTAAGATGTGCTCAGCATTGCTGTTACACTCCAAGTGAGGTGATCTGTTGTTTGTGGAGGCTGGTTGGATTGAAGATGAAGACAAGGTTCTGGGAGGAAGGAAAGATGCAAAGAAATGGTGGAGAACCTTGTCAGCCCTCTTGTAGCATTCAAAAGGTATGAGTCCCCATTCCAACCCAGTGCCAGAATGGAATCCATCATCCTCAAAATTGTTTACCCTTTCCATGTCACCATCATGCGTAGGTAGAGGAAATGAAACACTTACACCTCATCCCTTCTGCCTGCCCAGGGCCATAGATAGTACTTTATGTGAAACATTCAGTTGTAATATTTGTTGAATGCTTTTGTTCAGTGCAGGGGTGTAACCTTGAGCTTCTGATCACTTGCCATTTGAATTATCTGTCCTTAGACTTTGATCCAGTAAAGCTCTCTTGAGTAAAGCACCTCTCTGATCCAGTAAAGCACCTCATCATTCAATTTGACATTTTAGAAATTTTTGCACTTGGTACAAACAACTGAAAATTGATGAAAACGTTGAATCTTGTTGAAAATCTACAATAAAAATGTACCATTGAATCTCTTTTGAAGTTAGTTTTTTTCCCTGTCATTGAAATGTCTAAAATTGTGTTTTGAACAAAATTAAGATCACACACTTTACAATAATAGTTATCGGCTTTTTCTTGAATTATCTACTTTTATTTTCTCAAAAGCGTGCCTTGGAATATTAGTTATGATGAAAGCCTGTAGACCTGAAATGTTAACTCTTATTCTTTTCTCCTCAGATACTGTCAGACCTACTTAGTTCTTCTGTTGGCTGTTCTTATTGTAGGTTGAATATTATTGCAGACCTATAGCTGTGTGATCAGAATGTAGATCTTGCAGTCTTAAATGTGTTTTTTGATTAAATCATAAGATAAAGGAACAGGAGTGTGCCATGCACCCACTCGAGCCTGTTTCATAATTCAGTAAGGTTGTAGTTATTGCCTTATCTCCTCTTTTCTGCCTTCATGTCCACAATCCTTGATGCCTTTGTGGATGAGAAATCTGCCTAATTCAGCCTTGAATGCATTCAGTGCTCAAGATGCCACTGCTTTTGAAAGAGATTTTGAAATATTAACGACTCTATAAAGACAAAATTTCTCCCTGTCTAAGTCGTAATGACTTATTTATGAGCTCATTTTTAAACTCTGTCCCCTACTTTTTGGGTGGAACATCCTCTCAGCATCTACCATCTCCAGCTCAGTTCAGGATTTTGTTTCAACAAGATCACCTCTCATTTTCCAAACTCTAATGAATAAAGTGCCAATTTGCTTGACCTTAAAAGATAATCCCTTAGTCCCAGGAATCAGTGTAGTCAATATTCTCTCAACTGTCTCTAGTGCAAATATGGTCTCACTAGTATCCTGTTCAGATGTAGTAAGGCACCTTTGTACATTCTAGTGCAAATATGGTTTCACTAGTATCCTGTTCAGATGTAGTAAGGCACCTTTGTACATTGTATCCACCTAGCAAGAAAAGTCAACATTCCGTTCACCTTCATTGCTTACTGTATTGCTTAATATATTGTTTCCTAACGTACGATTCTTTACTGCATATTCTGTAGTTTCTCTCTATTTGTAGGTCATTTCTTGCCAAAGTGACTGTTCTCACATTTCCCTACATTATACTTCATCTGTCATTTTTTTGTCCCACTGATAACTCATTTATATTCCTTTACAGTGTCTTTGTTTCATCTTCACAACCATCTTTCCTTTTTATTTTTCTTTTGTTTGCAAACTTTCCGACAGGTCAGTTCGTTCCTTCATCCAAATCATCAGTAGATCACAGATAGTTGAGACCACAGCACCGATCACTGTGTTACTCCTCTAGTTGGTTTGCCAAGTTTGGACTGACCCATTTATCATGGTTCTCTTCCCTGTTGTTTAGCCAATTCTCTATCAATATATAATTCCGACCACAAGAGCTACTGTCTTGTGTAATAATCTTTTATGTTGCAGCTTATTAAATGCTTTTCGGGAAGCAAGGACAAAACTTCTCCTGGTAACTCGATCCAGCTTGTATGTTACATCCTCAAAGAACACTAATATATTTGTCAAATACCGTTTCCCTTTCACAAAACCATGTTGACCCTGCTTATTTTTCAAAATGTTGTGCTGCTACTTCCTTTATTTTAACATTTTCTCAATTACTTGATAAGTTAACTGATCTCTTGGTTTCTGATTTCTGTTTCTCTGCCTTCTTGAATAGGGGTGTTGCCTTTATCATTTTTCAGTCCACTACATCAGTACTACTGGGTCACGCCCAATGCTGAGATGTTTCTTCTGAGCAACCTGCAATTCTTCTCTGCTAATTTTTAAAAAATATCTAAGGGAGAAACTTCAACAACTTTAATCAAGTAAAATTTGGACTTTATTATACAGAGGAACCTCGATTATCTGAATGATATAGGCGGGGATAATCAAATGTTCAGATAATCGAGTGCCAGATAACACAGTTTAGCCAGGCATCAGGACCTTGCGATCTTGTCCAGATCATCGAAATTCAGATAATCAAATGCCAGATAATTAAGGTTCCTCTGTATTTTTAAAAAAACTGAAGAACTCTGTGTGTAACAGCCCTCATTTCAAACAAAACCACAAGTAATGATTCGGTTGTGAGAGCATTTGTTAATCGGTGAATTGTAAACATATTTGTTTTTAAAATGAAACCAAATTCTGCTTGTTTTTCTCCTTTATGTGTACTTTTGAAAAGATTAGAAACTGATGATTAATTTGTGCAGGTTTACACATACTTTTGTAAAACTTTTCTTCACCTGCTGAAAGTGTGAAACTGAGACACGCAAAGATCTTTTCTTAATGCCAGTGTGACTTCTGAAATTTAAACGTTTATCATTTTATTTGTACAAAAAGTGGGATAATTGTGTGATAAACATACAAATGTGCAGAATAGAGATGGCTTGAAGGTACAAACCCAAGTTGTTATTCTTGACCCTGTTGTGCTATCAGGCCTGTTTCATCCATTTTTGTTCTCGGAAAACGGATGCCAGGGATCCAGCAGGGAGCAAATACTTTATCACATTTCAACCCCAGTGCCGTCAAAATCCCAAGACATCCTTATCATGCAGCTACACCATCACTTCCTTCCCACTCCTGAGTAGTATCTTTGAAGCTCTCATTAAATAAAGCTCTCACCATTTTATAATGTGATATGCCTATGTCAACACATTAATTACAAGCTTTTTTGCAACAATCCTGCAAGACCTCCAAATGAATTATCACCTCTGCTCCTGCTGTTGACACAAATATAAGTAGGCTTCAATTTCCAGAATTTTTGAATATTTTCCAAAAGTTAATTCAATTAAAATAAAACTTGCCGCCTCTTTCTATAACTCATTCACATTCTTGTGCTTCAAAGACTGTTGAGAAGTTGTTTGTTTTCCTGATCCTTTTATCATTTTTTGTATGTGGGAACAGATGGCATGTATCATCCATGGTGATCTTCATTTGAGAAAGTGGTGGTGGCATTCATTTTTGAATTGGTTCATGGTGACAGCCCTACTACATTTTTTAGTGAGGAATTCCAACATTTTTACCTAGACACTGTGAAAAGGCCAAGATATGTTACAAGACAGACTAGTATATGACTTGGTGATTATGGAGTGCCCATGCCCCTACTGCGTGTCCTGGGTGGTGGCCATAGCACATTTGGGAGCTGTCATTGAAAAAGCCCTGGTGAAATGCTGTATTTCAATCTGCTTTTAAGTACACATTGTAAACTACAATGTTTCAATGATGGATGGGCTGCTGTTCAATAGACTGCTTTGTGTTCAAAGGAAATCAAGCCAGGTCAGAGAGATGTCAACCTTGGAGTGGAACTACAGAGAGCAGTACCTCCATGCATCTGTTACATCATGATGGAGGTCCCAGATTTGGAAGGATCCTTGGTAAGCTGTAAAAGAGAAAGCTAAAGAAAGAAATGTCGGTGATGTATATAGGTCACCGTAGAAGACTACGTTTCCAGGTCAGGAGGAGAGAGCCATGTGATTATTCTGTGTGTAAATGAACAATTATATCAAAAACATAGACATTCTATGCATATCCAGTACTAGTTGTTCTCTCAATCTGTATGACATAAACAATTTCAGAGCTTTTCACAAGCACAGTTTGAAAGAAAAATCATTTGCAATTTTAATTTTTGGAAGGGTTCTTCAAAAAAAACTTTAAGTTATCCTTTTGCTTAGAATCCCTTATACCAGAGGACAAAGACCACAGAACATTACAGCGCAGTATAAGCCCTTCGGCCCTCGATGTTGTGCCGCCCTGTTACACTAATCTGAAGCCCATCCCACCTACACTATTCCATGTACATCCATATGCCTGTCCAATGACGACTTAAATGCACTTAAACTTGGCGAATCTACTACTGATGCAGGCAAAGCATTCCATACCCTTACTACTCTCTGAGTAAAGAAACTACCTCTGACATCTATCTTATACCCATCTCCCCTCACTTTAAAGTTGTGTCCCCTCGTGTTTGCCGTCCCCATACTTGGGGAAAGGATCTCCCTGTCCACCCTATCTAACCCTCTGATTATCTTGTATGTCTCTATTAAGTCACATTGCATTTGATTTTTGTGTACTTTGAACATTGAGTGAATGAAGCATCATGTTTCACACATTGGCTGGTGAACCAGTCCATTTTTTTGGGATCAGACTTCACAACAGGGAGAAACTGATTGATCAGGGTGTTGCCATAGGATTGTAGCAGGGATTGGTAATTTATTTTCTCCCAATGAAATAGCATAACGTATGTTGGAATTTCTTTGTCTATATAAAGCAGGATTTTATGTGTTATTGTATAGTATCTAACACACTCACTGCATCCCACTGCAAGCCCAACTGATAACTTTAAATTGGTTCCTGGTGTAATTTGCACAGTGGAGAATTTTGGATAAGAATTGCCGACGGCTCATTCTAAGGTCGTAGCATAGAGGTTAGTCTGGGGGCCCTTGTGGTGCTGTGTTAGTGTCACTACCTCAGAGCCAGGAGGCCTAGGTTTAAGTTCCACCTACTCTTGTGCACAATAGTATCTCTGAATAGGTTGATTAAAAATAAATAGAAGTTAGTCTGGTGGCATGGTAATCCTTTTTACAAAGGCTATGTTTGATTTCCAGGGGATTTACATAGAGAGTAAAGCTATAAAATTCCACAGTTTTGAACAAACAACAATAAACTTTACCTGTTAGAACAGTCATACAATCAATAATTCATGTGCAACTTTTACTCTGACACCCACAATTAACATGCCGTTCACAGAAGTAATAAAATGTGAATAAACAATCTGCAGTGCATATCAAATAATAAATGTGACCTAGATAGATTCTATGTAATTCTAAACAATTCCTGAACAATGTTCACGATATGGCAAATCTCATTAAACCTCATAAGAGTTTTTCATTCTTCACCTGCTGATCTGGCCTTGAAACTCTATCAATGCAATTTTACTGTTCTTGTAAAATTTTTCTGGAGGCCCAATTACTATGAATTGTTCCATCATAGACAGCCTCAACAAATTCTCCTGTTTTGGATAATCACCTGTGTTTCCTGGGTCTATGCTATCCTAAGCTCTAAAACTGCATTCCAATAATCATTCAGAAGCAAAGCTCCATCTCCTTACAGACATCTACCTTTACCAAGTTTCCACCTACTGGTTTTTCATTGAGATTGAATCATGCTGACATGCATGCTGCAAATATAACTTGGGAGCATTTGCAACTCCTCTCAACTGTACTAAATTATTAATGGCACATGGTTTTATTTGAGCTCCTATAACCTTCAGGACTTCTGTAAGCTCTCACGAATGAATGTTATGCAACTGGTCTAAGGGTTCCCTGAATCCTTACCACACAGAACAAAGAAATGGTGCATGAACTTTGCATCAGCTTTCACAGTAATAGCCATAGTAGAACTTCAAGAGAGTCACGGGCAAAGAGGAGTCGAGTGGTTATCACTAAGGAAAAGGTGCTGGGGAAGCCGAAAGGTCTGAACATGGATAAATCACCAGGACAAGATGGACTATAACTCAAGTTCTAAAAAATATAGGTGAGAAGATTGTAGAGGTATTGGTGGTGATTTCAGTAATCACTGGTGTCAAGGAGATTCGCAGAGGACTGGAAAATGGCTAATGTAACACATCCATTGATGAAGGGAGGAGAAGACAGGAAACTATGTGCCAGTTAGTCTGACTTCACATTGGTAAGATTTTACAGTTCATTTTGAAGGATGAGACTGTGAAGTATTTGGAATTGCATGGTTAAATAGGACTGAGTCAGCATAGCTTCATCAGAGGTAATGCCTGGCAAATCTATTACAATTCATTGAAGAGATGATGAGCAGATTTTTCAAAAGAGAGTCAGTGAACGTGATCTGTTTGGACTTTCAGAAGGCGTTTGACAAGATGCTGCTCAGGAATCTGCTAAATAAGATAAGAGCATATGGTGTTTGGAGAAAGGTACGGGCATGGATGGAGGGTTGGCTGACTAGCAGATGGCAAAGAGTAGGGATAAAGGGTTCTTTTTCAGAATGGCAGTCAATGGCTAGTGGAGGTACTCAAGGGTCTGTGTTGGGACCACAACTCTTCATGTTATACGTTAGCAACCCAGGTGAAGGAACTGAGGGAATTGTTGCTTGGGTTGTAGATGGCTCAAAGATATGCGGAGGGACTAGGAGCATTGAGGAAATGGGAATGCTCCTTGGACTTGGGCAAAGACGTGGCAGATGGAATACAATATGGGAAAATGTGAGATTATGCACTTTGGTGGAAGAGTAGAGGCAGAGTCTATTTTCTAAACGGGAAAAGGCTTAATAAATCTGAAGCAAAGGGATTTGGGAAGCCTGGTTCTTGAGGTTAACTTGCAGGTTCAAGTTGGCAGTTTAGAGGGTAAATGCAAAGTTTTCTTTCATTTCAAGAGAGCTGAAGTACATGAGCAAAAATGTACAGCAGATGGTATAAAAGGCTTTGGTCATGCCACCTTTGGAATATTGTGAGTTTGGACCTCGTATCTGATGAAGGATGTGCTGAATTTGGAGGGGGCTCCATCCTCAGAGTGAAGGGACCACCCTTTAGAATTGAGATGAGGAATTTCTTGAGCCAGAGAGTAGTTAATCTCTGCAACTTCGTGCTGCACCATGCTGTGGAGACCAAGTCATTGAATATATTTAAGACAGAGACATTTAGGTTCTTGATTGGTAAGGGAATCAAGGGTTACGGAAATAAGGCAGGAGAATGGGGTTGAAAATCATATCAGCCATGATCGAATGGCAGAGCAAATTCAAATGGGCTGAATGGCCTAATTCTGCTCTATATCTAATGGTCTTATTTAAAATTTTGCAGTATGCCCCCACTCTATTGTCAGGCAGAATTGGATGTTGCCAACCAGCAACTTTAGAACTGTCTGCTCTATGGATGTTACTGGCCGTGGATTGCTGGCTTACTCAGTACAGAAAAATGAGCAAAAATAGCAGATTTCATCGCAGAGAACATAGTCATATTATGCATTCGTTGTTGGTACCTGATCTGGAAGCATGACTTTATTTTCCACCTCACCTTATTCTGTTTGACTGAATTGTTGCCATTGCTCTGCAGTGACATGTATTATGATATTGTTGATGTCATTCTCTATTTTCCATAATGCAGAGCAACTATACCTGTAGCAAATTTCCATAAGATAAACATAACTGTGTTGAGGTAAATATGCAGTTAAATCCAAATGAAAGTAACATTGGTCAGAGTAGGATGAGCTGTCTCCTCAGGAATTTGCTGCACTTACATCAGATTGTGCAAAGATATATTCAAAATCAAGAGGAAAAAGTGAGGTCTGCAGATGCTGGAGATCAGAGCTGAAAATGTGTTGCTGGTTAAAGCGCAGCAGGTCAGGCAGCATCCAAGGAACAGGAAATTCGACCTTTTGGGCATAAGCCCTTCATCAGGAAGCCCTGATGAAGGCCTTATGCCCGCAACGTCGAATTTCCTGTTCCTTGGATGCTGCCTGACCTGCTGCTCTTTAACCAGCAACACATTTTCAGCCCATATTCAAAATCAAGATCTGGCATTGAATATTTAGCTATTTCTCCAGAAGGAGGTTATGTTTGGGGATGATATCTCTGTGCCTGTAATAAGATAATCCATTAACTTAACTGGGCAAAGAACACCATGGTGCCACCTGGTTGACAAATTCAGCCCGATGTGAAGATTGGAGGGTTGCATACTAACCAAGAGAATATGAGAAAAGTTGAGCCTGGAGCCAACAAAAGCATGAATCAATGATTCAGCAACAGGGTGAGCTGAGATCAGACCAGAGGATAACAATGTTGTAGAAGTTGAACAGAGTTTTGATGAAAATGACATAGAATGTTTGTTCCCTTGAAGTCTTTATAAGGGAAAATATGAACAACATGCTTTCTGCAAACAATGACATCTTGTATAAAAGGAGCAATTTTTAAATAAAAAAACAGAGCTGTGAAGACAGGCTGAAGGAGTTAAAAAAAAACCCTCTGCAACAAAGAGTATCAAAGTGCTGTTAGAAAGACCAAGGAAGAGATTTGTGAGGTATTGTTTGTAGAGATTGTGTTTAAGGAATATGCAATTTAGTCTCTGAGATACGCTGTGAGGGAACAGTGACACCAGAGTCATATGAGCCAGACTCTGCCAGGATGTTGGAACTAAAGAATTTTAGGATGGCGATGTCTGCTGCAGGATCCCTATGCATATAGTGTAAATAAATAGCATTCGAAGAAATGCTTTTTGGTCTGGCCTGAGCTTATATGCATAGACAATCCAATACTAAAACATCCAATACTAAGACAACAGTGGAGACACCAATCCAGATTGGATGGTGTTTCACTGAGAAGTGCTGAATGATTGGCAAATCAAATGTGATTGATCAAGCCTTTCCCATGGAGAGAGCAATGGAGAACTGTAGACTACCCAAGTCACTGAGTACCTTTTTCTTCAGTCATACAAATTGATATGATGGTTTGAAATTTGTATTCTTGTATTTATCCTGATGTGTGCAAGTTGAAAATTTTCAACAAATTCTTCTTTTCCTGTAATATTCAAGATCTGTGTGACTGAACAACTGTAAAGAAAACAAAAATGAGATGTGCTATTTTTAATGTTTAGTCAGTTTGCAAGGATGTTGAAATTGGTATAACTGATGGTCTGAATCATCCAGTCGGATAATGTGTAATATAGTTGCTTTCCGGTTAATGTGAGGAAGTCATTGCCGTATGGATGATGTGTCAAGTGTCTGATTGCATGTCTTAATAAAACTTGCCAGCTTATTTAGCCTGAATTACCATACCTAGACTCAATCATTCACATTAATGTTTGATCACTTGGTAGAGAATAGTTTCTCTAAATGTTACTTATTGTAACAAGTGGGACTCTGTTTTGCTATATAGTCATATTTGGCTGACTTCGTGAATGGAGTAATGAATATTATGGAGAAATCTCTTGCTTCCAAGCTACGAGAAGCTAATTGATTTCTTTAAATCTTTGGAATTTTATGTGAATTAATGAAAGTAATTTTTAAAATCGTAATAAATTGGTAAAAGTAGAAACTTGGATTTCTGTGGAACCTCATTATGATGCTCACGATGTTGTGAAGCACTTTGCAACCAATTGATTAACCTTGAATTCTGATCATTATCGTGGCAGAAAACTAGAGGATCATTTTGCTGATACTGGTTGAGGAAGGAATCGTAGCCAAGCTATCATAAGAAATCTCCAGTAAAGTTGCAGGTAGATAGGATAGTGAGGTAGGCGTTTGGTATGTTTTCCTTTATTGGTCAGAGCGTTGAGTATAGGAGTTGGGAGGTCATGTTTTTAGATTAGATTACTTACAGTGTGGAAACAGGCCAACAAGTCCACACCGACTTTCCGAAGAGCAACCCACCCAGACCCGTTCCCCTACATTTACCCCTTCACCTAACACTGTGGGCAATTTAGAATGGCCAATTCACCTAACCTGCACATCTTTGGACTGTGAGAGGAAACCGGACCACCCAGAGGAAACCCACGCAGACACGGGGAGAATGTGCAAACTCCACACAGACAGTTGCCTGAGGTGGGAATTGAACCCGGGTCTCTGGCACTGTGAGGCAGCAGTGCTAGCCACTGTGCCGCCCAATGTTGCAGCTATACAGGGCATTGGCTAGGCCGCTTTTGGAATATGGCATGCAATTCTGGTCTCCATCCTATCGGAAGGATTTTGTTCAGAAAAGATTTACAAGGATGTTGCCAGGGTTGGAGGATATGAGCTATAGGGAAAGACTGAATAAGCTGAGATTGTTTTCCCTGGAGTATCGGAGTCTGAGGGGTGACCTTATAGAGGTTTATAAAATCATGAAGGTATGGATAGGATAAAGAGGCAAGGTCTTTTCCCTGCGGTGGGGGAGTCCAGAACTAAAGGGCATAGGTTTAGGGTAAGAGGGGAAAGATAGAAAAGGGACCTAAGGGGCAATGTTTTCACACAGAGGATGGTGCATGTATGGAATGAGCTGCCAGAGGAAGTGGTGGTGGCTGGTACAAGTACAGCATTTAAAAGGCATCTGGATGGGCATATGAATGGGAAGGTTTTAGAAGGAAATGGGCCAAGGGCTGGTAAATGGCACTAGATTAGGTTGGGTATCTGGTTGACATGGACGAGTTGGACTGAAGGGTCTGTTTCCGTGCTGTACATCTCCATGACTCTGTGATTTTAAATAGTACTACAGGAATTTATTTATGTCAGCTTTAGTTGACAGATGATGCCTTGGATTGAAGTGACAACTGAATGTAGCTCCTCTGACAATTTAGAGAACAATATCAATGATTTTAATTATGGTATACTTTGTAAACGTAGTTACATTTTACAATAAGTAATTGTAATTCCATGAAACTTGAGAGATTAAAAAGTAATTTGGTTCCTGTTGATGTCGGAAATGGTGATTGCATTTGTTGCTAAGGACAACTGAGCTCGAAATGTGATTGAGGTGCCCTTCAGTTGCAGTTTTGATTAAGAAAATCAAGAGTCAGTGATTTGTTTGCTCCTTGAATGTTTGTGTGGTGATTAATTATTTATGGAGAAAAGCTTTTCTCTGACAGCTGGGTGTTCCTCTGTGCTTTGAATCGAGAAACTACTTCCTGCTTCAAAGTTTCTCTTGATCTCCTTACACAGGGCTGGTTTTGCTTGTCTCAGGTGGTTGTCTACCAGCCATTCTCCAGAACGCCCACTCCTGTGGATGATCGGTGCCTGGAAGGATCAAAAGCATTTGTTGAATGAAGCTGCAGAGTTCAAAATGAATGCTCAAATGCAACATTTGATACCTACAACATTTTAAAACTTAAACCTGGTAGCACTTTCTGATTGTGCTGCATGGCTTTTTGTTGCCATACTTTAGCATCACCTTCTTTCCATTCTATTTCATATGACCACATTGGAATGTATCCACATCAACTAGTCACTGGGGTTATGTAATTGGAGTACTGATTAAGGAAGTTTGTACTGCGTGTTGAAGCTGTGTGTTATCTTTGTGAGGTATTTTCAAGTTAATTTAAGGTTTTGCATCATGTCATTGTTGTTTTGTAACAGAACTTATGCGATCATTTTACAGCTTGATCTTTTGCTTTTGGAATCATTTTACATTTGAGCACTTGAGGTCAGTCTGGAGTTGCTGGGCTCCACAGTCTATAAGGGGTGAGGATCTGCAGTCTTTCCAGGCTGGAGAGGGGTCAGTTATGGATGTCGTCCATCCCGAGGCCAGTCATATCTAGGACTCGGTGTTGGGGGTGGGGGGAGTGTCTGATGCAGCAGAGGGAGCTGTTGAGGAGCTTTGGGGAAGGTGTGGAGACACGAGTGGTGACAGTGATTGGCACAATAAGGTCAAAGAGTTGGAGGGTCATAGGGACAACATGGATGGTGAATTGGTGATAATGGGAGGAGATAGTGGTTCTCAGGGGTAGCAGTTTATCCTTGAACAGTACAACAAGGGTGGTGAATCTGAAACTGATTGTGCAAAACTCTGTTGAAGTCAAAATGGTTGCAGGCAGGGTGGGAGGAATTTCTGTTTGGGGTTGGAATTCCAACCTGCATATTTTGGCTAACTAAATGGGCTCCTATTAATCAGAAACCAATGAATGGACTGTGGGCCATCCAGGATAATGGTGTGTTCTAATATCTGAACTGACTGATAAATGTTTTGAAATCAACAGTGCTCAGGTCATCACAATCCAATCTCTTGAATTCATGGAGCCAAAATACTATTTTGCCTAATTGCCAGCTCATCATCTCCCAGGTTTGTGGGAAGAAATGCAGCAAGGGAGACAAATGCTATCAAGAAACTGCCCCTTCAGCATAAGCCAACAATCACTGCATGAGGGCTGCATGTCTTGGCATTCTGCATAAATGCCACTGCCACACACACAAGGGGATGGATGGCAAGTTCTAGGAGTTAATGAGGTGCCACCACCATGCCAAGGCTCCATTAGAAATGTTCTCCTTCAACCTCCCCAAAGACAACCTAGCCATTGTGCATGGTCAGGTGGACTAGCATGCTTTAAGCACCCTGGGTGATCTGCACATTTCCTATTGTTCAGAAGGAGCTATCTTATGAAACTGCACTGAATGTACAAAACTGTGACTTTTATGTCTCTATTAATCCGCTGAAAGCTACATCAAGATGGCCCAGAGCAATCTCACCATTCTGCTGCCCTTATCCCCCTAGATAATCATAGGTGAGACTTTGAAAATGCTGTGTAAGGAGCCTTTGTGAATTTCTGCAGTGCATCTTGTAGATGGTTTACTCTGTTGCGACTGAGTGTCAATGGTGGTGGGAGTGAATATTTGTGGATGTGATGCCAATTAACTGGGCTGCCTTATCCTGCATAATGTCAAACTTCTTGAGTGCTATGGGGAATATTTCATCACTCTCCTGACTTCTGTCTTGAAGATGGTAACAGGCTTGGGAGAGGCAGGAGGTGTGTTACTTGCTGCAGGTCTCCTAACCTCACACCTGCTTTGTTATTTATATTATTCATTTGGTGAGTCTAGTTTAGATTCTGTTCAATGGTAAATCCCATAATATTGATAGTTGAAGTGTGGCAGGGTTTCCGCAATGGTAATCCCATTGAATATCAAGCAAAAAACAAAGAACCTTACAGCGCAGGAACAGGCCCTTTGCCCGGCCAACCCTGCACCGATCCAGATCCTCCATCTAAAACTGCCGGCTATTTTCTAAGGATCTACATCCCTTTGCTCCCAGGCCATTCATGCATCTGTCTAGGTACATCTCAAGTGACATGATCGTTCCTGCCCCAGCATCTCAGCTAGCAACCCATTCCAGACACCCACCACCCTCTGCGTGAAGAACTTTCCATGAATATCTCCCCAAAACTTTCCCCTCTCACTTTGAACTCGTGACTCCTAGTAATTGAGTCCTCCACTCTGGAAAAATTTTCTTGCTGTCCTCTTTGTCTACACCTCTCATGATTTTGTAGGCCTCAGTCAGGACCCCCTCAACCTCCTTCTTTCCAATGAAAATAATCCTGATCTACTCAACCTCTCCTTTTAGCTAGCACCCTCCATACCAGGCAACGTCCTGGTGAACCTCCTCTGCACCCTCTCCAAAGCATCCACATCCTTTTGGTGACCAGAACTGTATGCAGTATTCCAAATGTGACTGAACAAAACTCTGACACAACTGTAACATGACCTGCCAACTCTTGTACTCAGTACTTCATCTGATGAAGGAAAGCATGCCATATGCCTTCTTGACCACTCTACTGATCTGTGTTGCCACCTTCAGGGAACAATAGACCTGAACACCCAGATCTCTCTGTACATCAATTTTTCCAAGGCCTTTTCCATTTACTGTATAGTTCACTCTTGAATTGCAGCTTCCAAAATGCATCACCTTGCATTTGTCCAGATTGAACTCCATCTGCCATTTCTCTGCCCAACTCTCCAATCTATCTATATTCTGCTGTATTCTCTGACAGTCCCCTTCACTATTTGCTGCTCCACCAATCTTAGTGTCATCTGGAAATTTGCTAATCATTTATGTATATCACAAGCAACAGTGGTCCCAGCACAGATCTGTGTGGGTCTCCATTTTGAAAAGCTCCCTTCCAATATTACTCTCTGTTACCTGTTGCCCAACCAGTTCTCTATCTACCTAGCTAGAACACCCTGGACTCCATGCAACTTCACCTTCTTCATCAGTCTACTATGGGGTACCTTATCAAATGCCTTACTAAAGTCCATGTAACATCTATGCAGCAATGGTTAGATTCTCTCTCGTTGAAGATGGTGGTTCGGCCACTTGTGTGGCATGAATATCACATGATAGGAACTTCATACCAAAGGACGGTGATGGTGGTGACTGGAAGGCATGATTCTTTGAGTATGATTATGTTAGGCCATTGCTTGACCAGTCTGTTGCAATTTTGATAGGAGCGTCACATGCTAGGATGGAGGATTTTGCAGGATTGAGAAGGCCATTGTCCTTTCTGGTGCCTAGATCTATTGCACGCAGTCTGTTCAATTTTCTTCCTCTCCTTCTGCATTAAAAGAGTTTTGCTTTAATTAATAAGCTTACTAGGCCATTTCCGAGGGCAATTATAGTCAATCATAGTCCTGTGGTCTGGAGTTACCTTAGGCCTGACCAGATCAGAATTGCCTGCCTAGACAGAGGACATGAGTGAACCAAATGTGTTTTTACAACAATCAACAGTGATTTCCTGACCATTATTATGCAAGCATTTAAATTTCAGACTTTATTGATTTCAAATTTCCCATCGTCTGCATTGAGATTTGAATCTATATCACCAAAGCATTATCCTTAAGTTTTGGGTTACTACCCAATAACAACACAATTATGTCACTATCTCCCCAAGCAAGCCTCGACCCATCCAGGCTGAAAGGTGACAGTCATAAATCTATCAAAATGTTACTTATTACAAGTGATTCATTGTTTTCCTTCACTCTTTCTTGTTTTTAAATAAATAGCATGTGGATCCAAGTGTTTTACAATTTCCATAATACACAAATCAGTATACATTCAGAACAGCAAGACTTGATAAAAGATGTTTAAGTGAACAACTTCAACAATCACTGACAAACTACCTTGTGCAATGAGCTGTCATTACACTGCCATCATTAAGTAGGGCAGAATAAATAAAACCGGTGACAGTTTAGCCTATGTTTTATTTTGCCCATGAATGGACTTTCTGTTTTTTTTTACAAAATGTTGTTCTTGTCAGTCACCATCCAATTTATTGATCAACTCTTGGCTCCTGCAACATTAGAGGAAGTGATGAAAAATATTTTAATGTTTCACAAAAGCACTGAAGCAGGTATAGGCTGTTTAAATCCTTAAGCTGTTTCAACATTCAATGATTGCAACCTAACTCCATATATCCAGCTTTAACCTTTATCCCTTAATACCTTTGGCTAACTAAGACCCATCAAATTCAGTTTTAAAATTAACAATTAATCTAGTAACCGTTTCGGAAAAGAGTTCGATCAGAATGGTGGCTCAGTGGTTAGCACTGCTGCCTCACAGCGCCAGGGACCCAGGTTTGAATCCACCCTCGGGCAACTGTCCATGTGGAGTTTGCACATACTCCTCGTGTCTGTGTGGGTTTCCTCCAATTGCTCCGGTTTCCTCCCACAGTCCAAAAATGTGCAGGTTAGGTGAATTGGCCAAGCTAAATTGCCCGTAGTGTTCAGGAATGTGTAGGTTAGGTGCTTTAGTCAGGGGTAAATGTAAAGAAATAGGATAGGGGAATTGGTCATGGGTAGATTACTCTTCGGAGGGTAGGTGTGGACTTGTTGGGAGGAAGGGCCTGTTTCCACACTGTATTGACTCTATGATTCTGATACCTTTTGTGTGAGGCAGTTTTCACTCCTGCACTAATTTATTGACTATGCCCCAAGTCCTAATTTCTCAATGGCGAAAGTGAGGACTGCAGATACTGGAAATTAGAGCCAAGAGTGTGGTGCTGGAAAACCACAGCTGGTCAGGCAGCATCCGAGGAGCATGAAAATCAACGTTTTGGGCAAGCCCTTCATCAGGAGCATCCTGATGAAGGGCTTTTGCCCGAAATGTCGATTTTCCTGCTCCTCGGATGCTGCCTGACTGGCTGTGGTTTTCCAGCAGCACCCTCCTAATTTCTCTATGTCCAGTCTGGCCTACCTGTTCCTTTAAAATTTTGAAATTTTTTATCATATTATACCATGACATTCTACAAACACAGAATACAGAACAATTTTGTTAAATCTTTTCCTTGCAAGTTAACTCTTGGAGTCTGAGAATGTGGGTAGATTTATGCTGAACCCCCTTAAAAGTCAATACATTCTTCAAAGCATGTTTTGCCTAGATCTGAACATAGTATTCCAGGTATCAGCTAATTTCTTTGTACAGCTGAAGCACAACTTCTGTTTGTTTGTTTTATATTTTCATATACCATTTTCAGTCTTTGGAGAATAGTAAGGAAGGGTTGGATGGACTATTAGACAAATGATTGATCTTTTAAACTGCTTCAGGAATATCCCATTCAACACAATCTGCAGTGACACTTTAACCTGGATAACTTAGCTCAGAGACAGCACTAGTACCAATTGAAGAGTGCGGGAGATTATGCCAGAAGCATCACCAGGCTTATTTAAAGATGAGATGCCAACCTGGTGAAGTTACATCAATTGCCACAAAATAACAAAAGCAGTATGCAATTGTTGTGTGTTGTAGCTTCACCAGATTGATAGTTCTGCAGCACAAGTCTTCAGTACTACTGTCAAGATGGCAGAGCTCATGGCCTTTATTGTATCCAGTGTTGGCATGATCTCCCACACTACTCAAGTCTCACTGAAGGACTTGTTGGCTAGGGATCCCCAGTACATCTACAGTACTGACATCTCACCAACAATATGGAAAACTGTACAGGGTATATCCTCCACAATGTTCAGCACCACTTATGACTGATCTTATATGGAATCAGTACATGCCCAAATGCAGCAAGACCTGGACAATATCCAAGTTTGGGCTGACAAGTGACAAGTAACATTCACATTACACAAGTGCCAGGAAATAAGCATCTCCAACAAGAGAGAATCTAACTATCACCAATTGATATCCAATGGTGTTACCATCACCAAATCTCTACTATCAACATCCTGCGGGGTTAAAAATTGATCTGACTATTTATATCGACA
The DNA here is from genome assembly GCF_020745735.1 of Hemiscyllium ocellatum. Taxonomy (NCBI): domain Eukaryota; kingdom Metazoa; phylum Chordata; class Chondrichthyes; order Orectolobiformes; family Hemiscylliidae; genus Hemiscyllium; species Hemiscyllium ocellatum. The sequence continues at coordinate 42,473,358 of NC_083408.1, forward strand.
CTGTGGTTACAAGAGCAAGTCAGAGGCCAGGAATACTGCAGCAAGTAACTCACCTCAAAGCCTGTCCACCATCGTGAAGAGACAAGTCAGGAATGTGATGGAATACACTGGTTGGCTATAGCTCCAACAACACTCAAGAAGCTTTATGCCATCCAGGACAAAGCAATCCATTTGTTTGGTACCAGATCGAAAAGGATCCACTCCCTCCACCACCAATGCTCAGCAGTAGCAGTATTATGCACAACAGAAATTCACCAAAGATTCTCAGACAGCAGCTTCTAAACCTAAGACTACTTCCATATAGAAGGACAAGAGCAGCAGAGACATGGGAACACCATCTCCTGCAAGTTCTCCCCAAAGCTACTCACCATCCTGATTTGGCTATGTATTGCCATTCCTTACTGTCACTGAATCAATATTGTGGAATTCCCTCTCTAAGTGCATTGTAGGTCTATCTGCAGCAAAGTGATTCAAGAAGGCAGCTCAGCACCATCTTCTCAAGGATAATTATGGATAGACAATAAACACTGGTGAGCCAGAGATGCCCACATCCAATGAGTGAATTTAAAAAAGTTGATCAAAAACTTAACTGGATGAGCCATATTAATACTATGACTATCAGAGCAAGTCAATACATGAGAATTCTGTAACCAGGAACTTACTTCCTGAAGCCTTCCCAGTATCTCGAAAACACCAGCCAGGACTTGAATACAATATCCTCCACTTTTCAGGTGAATGTTGCTCCAACAACACTCAAGAAACTTGACACAATTCAACAAAAAGCAACCACTTAAGATTGGTGCAATTGTAGATATACAGATTATTCACTACTGACACACAGTCGCTGCAGTATATATCATATTCAAGAAGTACTTTAGCAAACCTCCAAGTTTACTGTGATTGGACATTTCCAATAAAACTTCTACCATAACATAGGAGAAAGACTTTAATTTTTGAATCCCCTTGCTCTGCACTATAAAGCATTATGGGGTAAGGAGAGTAGGTAGGCCGTGTCATCCATGAAGGCAGCACATCACCACCTTCTCAAGAGTTAACTGGGAAAAAGTAACAAGTTCTTTTATTCCATAAAAGAAACTTTTAAAAAATCAAGATGTTAAAGCATAGCTTCTACTGTCTGTATTCTAAACCTTCAGATGTAAACCTTCAGTATTTCATTAACAATTCAGACTAATTTGAGTGCATTAATGACATCTTAATGTCATTACATATCTTGACCTACAACTCAGTTTGGACCTCCATTCAATAAAACTTCAGGTTATGTATATATGTTGATGAAACCCAGGTCTACCTCAGTACTAGACCCCTTGACCTCTCCAATGCATGTGATTTAACACTGTTTGTCTGACACCTGGTATTAGATGACCAATCTGTTTCTATCACAAGCTGTTGATACTATCTGAAAGTGCTTTTAGATGACCCTGAGGTTGTGAAAGGTGCTAACTCTTTCTGTTCATAGTTGACAGTTGCAAATTGAAAATAAGTTCATGTTCACTTAAGTCTGACTTAAATGATGGCATGGCCCAGTTTCTGGAGGATAAAAGGACAATGAATTTGAAAAGCACCTTGTCACTTTTTTTTATCCTGAAATGGAAATTGAGTGGATTCTGTACACTTTTATTTTCCCACCTTGTGGGACTTTGAAGGCTTGAAGTCAGATTTTTATCAGGCTGTAATGCAAGGTTTAAGATAGAGCAATTTTTATTGTTATCAGATGTTCTTTGTTGAATTTATGGCACATATCTCCTGGTATACGGTTTGTTGGTCCAAGATGTGATTTGTAACGTCGAAAGAGATTTTCAAACACTTAACTCTGTGAGAATTGCAGGAATTTGAACTTCTGACAGAAAATTCTCTCCCTTCCTGAAACTCTCTGAACAGCTCTGCTGGTTAATTACCCAGGAAAGTTTGATCAGATTAAAATATAGTTTAACTTCTGGATAACTTAAGACTGAAACTTCCTCCTATCAGTCACACTGATCCAACCTAGCTATGTCCCTGACAAACTCGACCAGTCAATCTGACCTCGAATCGTCAACTTTCCTGCTCCTCGAATGCTGCCTGACCTGCTGTGCTTTTCCAGCAACACTGATCTAAACTCTGGTTTCCAGCATCTGCAGTCCTCACTTTTGCCCAGTCAATCTGACCGCCAGTCTGTCTCTGAACCTCTTCTCCATTCACCTGCCTCACCCAGTCTGCCCACCTGCTACCTTCCCACAAAACAACCTGCCCTCCTACCAACTTAAATTACCACTGAACCACCTCAGCCACCTAGAACCCTAACTACATGCCCGGTCAATCCTACCCAGTTAGCCACTTCCTTCACCCATCCAACACATTCATTCACTCATACACTAAGCTTCACACTAGATATTTAAACTGACTGTATGGCAGCGAGTACCATATGTGCAGTCTACCCTCAGCACTGTCAGGCTGCAATATAGCTCTTCAATGGAGGCTGAATTCCTTATTTCTGGAGAAACCAGGTTCAGAGGATCCTACAAGAAATGCAGAGAATGTGGGACAAGAAAATGTTCAGGCAAATTAACAATCCAACAATGATGATGCTTCAGGAAAGATCTGGGCCTGTGTTTTTTCAACATATTATTCCGCATTTTTCGCCACTGTTGCACTTCTATACTGGCATATATAACATATATAAACTGGATATATATATATCATACATATATAAATATACAGGCAAAGAGAAATCTCCTTGGATTCCGCAAAGCATCAGATTCTTATATAAGTCTAAACAACATTGCCTGGCTGTCTTAGTGTGAAGGACACCAGAGTAAATTCAAGCCTGGAATATACCAAGGATAGATCTTTTATTTTCTCCTTTTTTTTCCACATCCAAATGATGCTTCTTGGTGACACCATTCAAAAATATAAGTCCAGATTCTGCCTGCACACTGTTAAAACCCAGCTTAATGTCAGCACTATCTTTCTAAGACCCTCCACTGAATCTGACTTGTCACACTGCTTTTTGAGTACTCCAGTTAAAAGTTGGGAAAGTTGAAGCCATTGTCCCTGGTTAATATCACAACATCTAACCCCAGCCATTGATTTCATTTCCTTCACTGATCACTATCTGAGACTAAATCAGGCCATTCTCAACTGAGCTGAGCTTTAGACTCATATCCTCATTATTACCAAAACCAGTTAATTAAATCACTTATCTCCATTCTGTATCAGCCCTTTGTTGTTGTTAAAATCTCATTTCTATCTATTTAAACTTCTGGTCTTGATTATTTTGAAGTTCTTCCTTCTTTTCACTCTTGATAAATGTGAATTCATCCAAAATGCTGCTGCCCAGTGCTACCATCTTTGCCGAGACTGATAATTATTAATAGATATGAATTTTCAGTGACACAAGTTCACAAACAATGTTTCATGTTTTAGGTCCTTTACTGCAACAAACTAAACTCAACAATGACAGCATTACTTAGTAGGCAACTAATACACTAAAAAATAGAAAACATACTGTCTATTAACCCCTTAATACAAATAAAATCCTCATGCTACACTGATACATTACACTTAACTGGCCCATCAAAATATAGCTTCTGATTAAAGTCCCCAAGTTCCAGCACCTCTTCTCCCTTTACCACCACAATCTTCCAGTATCCTTTTAAACATGGTCCTCTTCATCCAATCTTCTGAGCACACTGAAATTGGCCTCTGTAGTAATGAAGATTTCTGCACTCATTCTTCACCTGCACACACATGACCCAACGGTGCCGGGGAATAATTAAACATCACAGCTGTTTGGCAGTAGTGTGGGTGTTTATCTTTAAAAAGGGCCTCCATAAAAAGGTGCCCACTAGCAACTCTGGTCACTGGCAATTACCCACAAATTAAATTTCTCCGCTCAGGCGATTTGTTCTCACTAGCTTTGACATCAAGCCTTTGACACAATTTGCATGGTAGACTGGTTAGTAAAGTTATATCACATGGTATTCAGGGAGACCTTGTCAATGGATGCAAGATTGGCTTGATGCTGGGAGACAGAGGATGTTCCAGACTGGAGGCCTGTGATCAGTGATGTTCCGCAGGGCTTGGTGTTGGGTCCCTTTTGTTTGTCATTTATATAAATAATTTGGATAAGAATTTAGGAGGCATTCTTAGTAAGTTTATGGATGACACCAAAACGAGTGGTATAGTCAATAATGAAGAAGGTCATCCAAGATTACAAAGGGATTTTGATCAGTTGGGCTAACTGGCTGAGGAGTGACAGATGAAATTTAATTTGGATAAATGTGAGGTATTGCATTTGGGTAAAGCGAAAAAAAGAACGGGACTTATTCAGTTAATGGTAGGGCCCTGGGTGGTGTTGTCAAACAGAGAGACCGAGGGGTTCAGGTACATCAGGTTGCATCACAGGAGACAGGGTATTTATCAGGCTCGCCTTCATTATCAGACCATTGAGTAGAGGAGTTGGGACGTCATGTTGAGGTTGTACATGACACTGGAGAGGCCATTCTTATGCAGATATCTGGTCACCCTGCTATAAGAAGGATATTAATAAATTGGAGAGGGTTCAGAAGATGTTTATCAGGATGTTGCCTGGACTGGAGAGTTTGAGTTATAAAGAGACACTGGATAGACTGGGACTTTTCTTCACTGGAACATGGGAGGTTGAGGGATGACCTTAAAAGGTTTATAAAATCACAACAGGCATAGATAAAATGAATAGCAAAGGTCTTTTCCCTTTGATGGAGGAGTTCAAAACTAGGGGGCATATTTGTAATGCAAGAGGAGAAAGATTCAGAAGGGATCTGATAGTTCATATACGGTTTAAACTGCCAGAGGAAGTGGTAGATATAGGTGCAGTTACGATATTTAAAAGGCAGGTATGCGAATAAGGAAAGTTGAGAGGGATATGGGCAAAATGCAGGCAATGGGATTAGTTTAGTTCAGGAAACTTAGTCGGCATGGATGAGTTGGGCCGATGGCTCTTGTTTCCATGCTGTATGACTCTATTAATCCAAAAGAGGTGCTTTTCCCCCTCTCCCTGTTGTGTCTCTTCTTTCTAGCTGTCTCTGGGAGTCTGTAAGTCCAAATGCAGCCAAGAACAGCTAGTTTCTCTTTTGTGTTCAGGTGTTAAAATTTGTACCTTGAGTGCCTTCTTTTGGTGCAGTGGTAATGTCCCTACCCTTGGATGAAAGGGTCAGGTGCAAGTCCCACCTTCTCCTGAGGTGTGTAACAACATCTCTAAACAGGTTGACTAGAAAAAAATGGTTAAATAAAAATTTGAAAAAAAAATTAAAAGGTGTACCTTGAGGGCCCTCCTGTGGCACACCAATAATGTCCCTATCCCTGGACAGAGGGCCTGGGTTCAAATCCCCACTTGCACCAGAGGTATGCAATAACATCTCTGAACAGGTTAATCAGGAAAAATAGATTCAATAAAAATTAAAACCTGTACCTTAATTTCAATAAATTTTGACAGATGGCAGTTGGGTCTTATAGGCTCGCCTCATGGCAGATTCCATGTGAGTTCACTTGGGCTGAATCCATGTTTCTTCAAGATTACATTTTCCTGTAGAGACTTGTCCAAATGATCTTGAATTAAAGTTTAAAACATAACCATATTGTAAGGTCAAGCTGTCATAGCAATATATCCTAACTTGCACCAAATACTATTCACCCATTATCTGCTTGCTGAATTATGTTGGCTCCCAGATTAGCAGTGTCTCAGTTTTGAAACACTCATCATTGATTTCAAGTCCCTTTATAGCCTTGTCCTCTCCTCCCACAATCTCTTTCATGTCCTCCAGCCCAATGTCTGTGCTCCTCTGGCTAATTGTGCACTTCTGTTTCTTCTGTATTGTAATTTGTGACTCGCTGTCTAGATCCTGAGATATAGAATGACTTCACTAAAGTTCTTTATCTAACTATCTTTCAAGCTCCTTTCGGTCACTCCTTTAAAAAAAAACAATCTTCTTCACCAAGCTTTTGCTCACTTTGTGATGTGTCTTGATGTATCTTGTTTTGTTGCTTGATGCCATTTTATTCTGATAAGGCTTTAATGAAGGAATGTATCATTTTTTCGATGTGTTAAAGACTCCAGTATAAATGCAAATTCTTATTTTACTCAATTATCACATGAACAACTTACAGGTCTGGAATATTTGAAGAGCTGATTGGAAATGCATACCTGCATTACCTTTTGCTAAAGAGAAATAGAATTTCTACATTCTTTGCAATGGAATTGGGTGGGAATATCAATTAATGGAGTCCTTTGCATTTTCAGGCGAGAATGTGAGCAACATTTGAGCCTGTGGTTAGCTTTTACAAAGCCCATTATGTCAATTTTAATTCTTGTTGAACTTGATAGTTAATATGCCTGGAGCTGTCCTGAAGTGGTAAATAAATGCACCAACAATTATATAAGCAGCTCCCAGCCAACATAGTTTGGTTTGCATCCTAAAAAATGTATGCCTCGTCAAAGACACAAAGTTTCTTGACTTTGTTTACAAAGGACCGTGGATCCAGGATTAATTTTCTTTGCATGATATTTGATTTTATCACTGGTCCTGCTGCAGCTAGTGTTGAGTGGATGTGCATCCAAATCTCCTCCTGTTTAGCTGTTGCCGGTCACTGATCTGTTGAGGAAATGTAAGCAAAAGATCTTGGACCATAAAATAATATTCTCTTTGCATTTTCAATTTTATTTCAATATTTCAGCTCTACCAGAGGCTCCTGTGATGGCTCATTAGCATAGTGCTGCAAATTGTTGAGGCATGCAGTCCTCAACAGTTCAAGTTTCCACCTCCAATAAGTGCTGTGTTACTTCTCTTTGTTTCGAGAGGGAAGGATTGGCCAGCTTTCTTTTGTCCTTGCAACTGATCCTTTCTGAAAGTGCTCAAATGTGCAGTTAATGAGGTTAGAATTGGGTCCAACCCCAGAATGGAAATGGTTTGTCAGCTCTCACTTCCCAAGTTACTTTATCACATGGGGGGAGAAACCACTGTGCAAACAACTCTCATGGAACTGTACTCCAATGTGAAGTCAGCCACACCATGAGGAAAAGGGTGAAGAATTGCCACAAGAGGGTTTATAATGTATTTGGTTACAATGGAATATTTAAATAAATTGATTCTGCAAATTCTGCTCTAGCTTCTTAACTGACAGGAATATCAATAGTTAGAAAGCCAACATTGTGCACAATGGCTTTGTTCAGAAGAGTAGAGTTTAAAAGTTTCACTGGTTCCATATAAATCAACAACCTCCCATTACAGGAGAACTGTTGTCTCCAGTGTAGTAATTTGAGGACTGCTGAAAAATGAAACATTTTGTCAAAGCTTTTCATTTTGCACTCATCGGGGTAATTTAGAAGAATACCGATATAAATGGAAACCAACGCTTCTACTATTTGAGAAGAGAGTGCTGATTGGTTGGCAAGTGGACTTTGATTGGGAGACGCATAGCCACGGAGAGTGCACAATGTGTGTAAATTTTCTATTTCTTTTGTGGCTGATCTGTAGCTGAATTGCGTATACCTGCCTTTGGCTCACATCCCTTAATACCTTTGAAGCCAGCAACTGATCTAGCATCAACTGCCGTTTAAATGAATGAATGATCATTTGTCACATATATTTGGAAAATACAGTTAAAAGTGTTTTGTTGCCACAACCAACACCAAAAAGAAATTAGTTGAGAGCTTCATCTTCAGTTCAATTGGCAGAAAAATATAAAAGCAGAAAAATAAGGAATAATGGCCATCTTTACAGTCTTCTCAAGAATGGCGTTGGGTTTTCTTAAGGTTTCAAGGGTTTCTGTGAGGTGTCCAGGCTGCAAAGAGTCTCTGTTCTGAGTCCACCCAAAGTCCAAAGAGTCCCCGGCTCTGAAACCACCATTTCACCAACATCACGAGGAGTCCCGATCCTGACCCACCATACAGCCAAAGCTGCAGCCATCATCTCACCAGCAGCACGAGGAGTCCCGATCCTGGCCCATCATACAGACAAAGCTGCAGCCAATGCCTCACCGACATCACGAGGAGTCCCGATCCGGGCCCACCATACAGTCAAAGCTGCAGCCACCATCTAACCATCATCACGAGGAGTCCCGATCCTGGCCCACCATACAGCCAAAGCTGCAGCCATCATCTCACCATCAGCACGAGGAGTCCCGATCCTGGCCCATCATACAGACAAAGCTGCAGCCAATGCCTCACCAACATCACGAGGAGTCCCGATCCGGGCCCACCATACAGCCAAAGCTGCAGCCACCATCTAACCATCATCACGAGGAGTCCCGATCCTGGCCCACCATACAGCCAAAGCTGCAGCCAGCTCCTCACCAACATCATGAGGTGTCCTGATCTGAGCCTACAGTAACCATGAACAATGCTGCAGCTGCCATCTTCGCCATTCGTCCCATTCCAGCCTCCTCCGCACTGTCACCTCCTCTGCCACTAAGAATAAGATGATAAGGTAAAAGAAAGAAGACAAAAATCGAAGAGAAAGAAGGATGCAGCCAAGTTGGAGTGGATGGGCTCAGGAGCCCAAATGCTACCTCTCTTGCTGGTGCCGGCATCTTGGTTGGAGTTTGTCACAGACAGTACTAAACCTCCATCACCCTTTGGTGTACAGAATTGCTTCCTGACATCTCTCCTGTATGGTCTGGCTCTAATTTGTAAACTATGCTGTCTAGTTTTAGAGTGGAGCGGACAAAGCTAAAAATCACACAACACCAGGTTATAGTCCAAAAGGTTTATTTGGAAGTACAAGCTTTTTTAACTGTGATTTTTAACTTTGTCACCCTATTCCAACAATAGCACCTCCACATCGTAGTTCTAGGATACTCAACCAGTGGAAATAGTTTATCTCTATCATTTATTCGAGCTGTCACTGATTTTTCATTCTTTTTTGTTTTCATACTTTATCAATTTTCATTTAGATCTGTGAACTGGGGACTGGGAGCTAAAAATGACTTTTGGGCTGTGTGTAATGGCTCGAGTTTAAAGGAAAACAAATCAAACAAGCATTTCTTTACTCATGAGGACAGGTCTGGAAGTTAATTACAAATGGGTTCCCGATCAAAAAGGTTTTGCAGAAGCACAAGGAAGAGCATTACTTGGGAATTGGTTCCAACATGCCTGGAAAATAACTTATGCTCTCACAGATAAAAAGTGCTTAATGGTAACCGAGGCTGAGGAGACGGTTAGTCTGTCAGAGAGTCGTTAGGGTTTAAATTGGTCTTTGGACTGTGTTTATTATGAGTAGGAACCTGGCTGTTCATGCTGCAATATGAAGATTTGAAAATTCACTGCCTAATATACCTTATCAAGTCTTTGAAGTTCAGAAAGTAGAAAACTTTCTAGTTACAAGTATATTACTGCTTTTATTTGACTAAATGACAAATATGACCCTGATGATCATCTTCAGAAACCATTAGTTTAGGGGAGGCAATGGCCACTTATTGTCACTTGATGTTTATCCAGAGACCTAGCTAATCTTCGATCTGCCACGGCAGATGTGGACATTGAATTCACAAAAAAAAACTACAATTAAGAGTCTAATGATAACCAAGAATCAATTGCCAATTGTTGCCAAAATCCACCCGGTTCACTAATGTCCTTCAGGGAGGGATACTGCCATCCTTAAACTGGTCTTACAAGGATGTTACCTGACAAAAGGGTGGAGATGCTTTGGAGAGTGTGCAGAGAAGGCTTACGAGGATGCTGCCTGGTATAGAAGGTGCTAGCTACGAAGAGAGGTTGAGTAGGTTAGAATTGCTTTCATTAGAAAAAAGGAGATTGGGGGGACCTGATTGAGGTCTACAAAATCATGAAGGTTATAGAAGGGGTAGATAGAGATAAGCTTTTTCCCAAGGTGAAGGATTCAATAATGAGAGGTCACGCTTTCAACGTGAGAGGTGAAAAGTTTAAGGGGTGGCACATGCGGCAAGTACTTTACACAGAGTATGGTGGGTGTCTGGAATGTGTTGCCAGCAGAGGTAGTAGAGGCAGGCACGGTGTATTTATTTAAAATGCGTCTGGACAGATGCATGAGTAGGTGGGGAGCAGAGAGACACAGATACTTAGGAATTGGGTGACAGGTTGAGACAGTGCATTTGGATTGGCTCAGGCTTGGTGGGGGCCAACAGGCCTGTTCCTGGGCTGTAAATTTTCTTTGTTCTTTGTTCTTCTTCTGGCCTACATCTGACTCCAGACCCACAGGGATATAGTTGACTCTTAACTGCCCTTTGGGCAATTTGGAATGGGCAATAAATGCTGTCTGAGCCAGTGATGCCTTCAAGTTGGGAATGAATGAAAAAATACTATGTCTGTGGAACAATTACATTGTGAAAGCCACTTGTAATCTGGCCAATTTTATTATATTCTTTGTTCGTCTATCTTTTTTGTTAATGGGAATGTAAACAAAGGCTGTTGGACTTAAAGACTTGGAATGTTAGCTTGCTGTCTCACCATGGGTGCTGTCTGACCCGCTGTGATCTTGAGCTGATGTCGTTTTCAGTACAGGTTCCAGTATCTGCAGTAATTTGCTCCTTACACAGCTGCAATATGACTTGTCAAGTTTTACATTCAGTGCCCTAAGCAAGCATGCTGAATGTCTTCTTTACCACCTTACCTGCTTGTGTTGCCACTTTCAGGAAGCTATGGTCTTGCATCCCAAAATCTTTCTATATATTAATGGTCTGAAGAATGCTTCGGTTTACTGTGTATTTTCCTCTTGTTCATGACTCCCCAAAATGCATCACCTCACACTTGTCCGGATTAAACTCCATCTGCCATTCCTCTGCTCAGTATTCCAAATAATCTATGACCTGCTGTAGCCCTTGATAACCTTTCTCACTATTCACAACTCCACCAATTTTCATGTCATCTGCAAATTTACTAATCACACCATCTACATTTTCTTTGAAATCATTTACAAGCAACGGAAGTCCCAGCAATGATCCTTGCAGAATACCATTGGTGTCAAGAGTGTGGTGGTTAGGGTTTGGGAATTGGAGGACCCTAACCACCAGATGCCTGGAGGACGAACGCCTCATCTTCCGCCTTGGCACCCTCTAACCACACGGGATCAATGTAGATTTCACCAGTTTCCTCATTTCCCCTCCCACCACCTTACCCCAGTGCCAATCCTCCAACTCAACACTGCCCTCTTGACCTGTCCATCTTCCTTCCCAACTATCCGCTCCACCCTCCAATCACTTTCACTCGGACCTTCATCTTCCTATCACATTCCCAGCTACCTTCCATCCTGCCCCATTGCCCCTCCCATTTATCTCTCAGCCCCACAAGCCTCATTCCTAATGAAGGACTTATGCCCGATGTCGATTCCCCTCCTCCTCGGATGCTGCCTGACCTGCTGTGCTTTTCCAGCACCACACTCTCGACTCTGATCACCAGCATCTGCAGTCCTCACTTGCTCCTAGAACACCATTGTTCACTGACCTTCAATTATAAAAGCACCCCTCCACAACTACCCTCTGTTTTCTATGACCAAGCCAACTTTGTATCCAGTTTACCAATTCATTGTGGATCCCATTTGACTTGACCTTCCAGACCAGCCAGCCATAAGGGACATTGTCAAATGCCTTAGTAAAGTTCATGTGGACAAAATGCTCATCAATCATCTTCATCAATTTCTGAAAAAACTCAATCAAATTTGTGAGAAGACCTGCCCTGCATAAAGCTGTGCTGACTATCCCTAATCAGGGATCCCTAACAAGTCTGCTCTTCGTCAAATGTCAGCAAGTCCTGTCCTTAAGAATCTTCTCCAATAATTTCCATACGACTGATTCATCCACCTATAATTTCCTGGATTATCCCCGTTGCCCTACTTAAATGAAAGAACAACGTTGGCTACTCTCCAGTCTCCCGCGGCCTGTGGCTGAAGATGATACAAAGATCACTGTCAAGGCCCTGGCAATTTCCTCACTTCACTCGCTCAGTATTCTGGGATAGATCTTATTAGATCCTGGGGACTTGTGTACCTAAATATTTTCTGAGACACCCAACATCTTTTTAATATCCATATGCCCTCAAATATTAACATCCTCCTCCCTAATCTTGCCATCATCCACGTCCTTCTCCTTAGTGAATACTGATGCAAAGTACTCATTAGGAACCCACCCACTTCCTCAGGCTCCCACATAATTTCCCTTCTTTGTCCTTCCGTGGACTTGCCCTTTCCCTAGCTACCTTCTTGCTCCTTATATATGCAAAAAACACCTTGGGATTCTGCTTGAAGCTACTTACCAAAGATACAGTTGACTGGTACACCAACTATGGTGACATAAGACATATTGATGTGCAATATTTGCTTCACTTAACAATGACTCAGGGGACCACACAAAACAAAATTGAGAAAGTGATGCACATTGCCACAGAGGGAAGAGGTTCCTGTGTTTTGAAGATGTGCCCATTATATTAACCAAATGATGCTGACAAGCTGATGATGCACCAGATTAGTCTGCAGGCCAAGTGTGGAAAGCTGTATCTACCTGATTGTATTTTATGTGATATTACATCAAAAATGTTATTCTGACTACTTAGGACTAAGTTCATCTTGTGTCCATCATTGGAATTTGGCTTTGAATGCAATTGGACTGATAGCATGAAAATCTCCATCTATAAATGTGACTGTACTGTTATAAAAAAAATTCTTGGGCACTCAACCTGTAGTCACCTTTACTAGTACTGTTAAAAAAAACTTTTAGTTGTTTTCATTGATAAGATAAAGATAAAGTAAAAACTTCCATTGAAGCCAAGTGCTGGCAAATGGGACTAGCTTAGTTTAGGATATCTGGTCGGCATGGACGAGTTAGACCAAAGGGGCTGTTTCCATATTGTACATCTCTATGACTCTATAACAGTTTGCAAAGTTCAAATGTATTTTGCAGCCCATGAAGTATTTTTGATGTTGGAAAGACGGCAATCACTTTGCACAAAGCAAGAGCCCATTTATGGTACAAACTAGTTATAATTTTAACTTTAACTTTAGCCCCTTGTAGCTCTCTGAGCAAAGTCCTAAAACTGGATATTTTGTGATGTTCTGCTCTCACAGTTGTGTGGTAGGGTGCAGACTTTTGAATTTTTAATGCGGACAGAATTTAGAAAGCTTCAATCCTGAGTAAACAATTCTGCTTTTATCCTGATCTGTTTAATTTTAAAAAAATCTCCTTTTCTTTGCGTAAATCAAATGCTCATTAACGTTTTAGAAAAGATTGCTCCCAATTTCCATATGTGCTATTTAGGAATACGTAGATGTTTATTCCATAAAACAATTCCTTTATTTTAAATGCAAATTCCTTTGTGTGCATCCAACTTGTAGCTGAATTAAATTTTGTGGTACTGTCGTTGTAAGTGTTATCGTTTTGTTGCCAGTAGTTGATTACTCATTAATAAGATGTCAAAACAGAATGATGCTGTTTATCTCCAAATTATTGGAACTGTTTTGCTCTTGTGGTTTTGTAATCAGTTTTCTTTTCCTTGCATAACACTGGATATTTTTTTCTGCCGGCTCCAAAGTTTCAATGTGAATTCAAATGGTGTAGATGGAGAAAATTAAGCCTGGCAATAAAATAATATTTTCTCTCTGTAGTCTACAATATTAAATATGAGTTCCGAGGTTCAAGAGATTAGCTGAAGCATTAAGCTTAAGAGCAGGGTGATTAGGCTGGAACTGGATAAAAAGTTGTTAAAGTCCATAGCTGGACTACTGTGCGCACTTCTGGAATACAAATTATAGGACCGATGTGATTGCACTGGAGGTGGTACAGAGATTTACCAGGACGTTGCCTGGACTGAATGTGGCACTAATTTAGTTTGGGATTATGTTCAGAATGGACTTGTTGGACCGAAGGATCTGTTTCCGTGCTGTCTGACACTGCAACTCGCATGAAGAGAGATTGGATAGGCTGGGCGTGTTTCCTTTGGAGCAGAGGAGACTGTCAGGGTCATATTTATGAGGGGCACAGACTGGTTGCACAGGAAAGAACCTTTCACCTTGGTGGAGGGATCAATGACCGTAGATTTAAGGTAGAGGACAGAAGATGAAGCGATGTGAGGAAAAATGGTTTCTTCCCGAGGATGGTGAGAATCTGCAACACACTCCATGTAAGGATGGTAGAGACAGAACTCTCATAACAGTTAAGAAGCATTTAGATGTGCACTTGTGATGTCAAAGCATACAAAGCCAAGTGCTGAACAATGGGATTAGAATAGTTAGGTGATTGTTTATGACTGATACACACTCAATAAACTAAAGGACCTTTCTCTGAGCTGTAGGCTTCAATGCTCAAAGCTCTGAGATGACCCTGGGATCTTCAATAATGGTTGGTAGGATTTTTTTATTCCTGTAATTTTTATGCTTTTCTATTTTTGATGGTAGTCTTACTATTTTCTGTATATTTCTTAAGAATTCAGTATGAAATGCATTGTTTTATTTGAACATTGACTGTCTTAATCTGTAGAATGTCACCCAAGTTTTCAGAGAGTGCAGAATCTTCATCCAGACTGTATTTTCAATGACTTGAATGAATTGAATTGAATTTATTGTCACGTGTACCGAGACACAGTGAAAAACTTTGTCTTGTGAGCAATACAGGCAGATCACAGAGTTAAGTAGTATAGATAGTAAATAGTAGATAAACAGCGGCAAAAACAACGACTCAGGGACAGGTGAATGTTAAGAGTTTGTGAGTCCATTCAGTATTCTAACAACAGTAGGGTAGAAACTGTTGTGAAAGCGGCTGGTGCGTGTGTTCAGGCTTCTGTACCTTCTCCCCAGTGATAGAGGTTGTGCAAAAACATAGCCAGGGTAGGATGGGTCTTTAAGAATGCTGGCAGCCTTTCCTTGTCAGTTGGCCTGGTAGATGGATTCCATGGATGGGAGGTTGGCTTTTGTGATTGTCTGGGCCGAGTTCACCACTCTCTGTAACTGTCTCTGATCTTGAATGGTACAGTTGCCATGCCAGCTAGTGATACATCCAGACAGAATGCTCTCGATGGCACACCTATAAAAGTTGGCAAGGGTATTCGCCATCGTGCCAAATTTCCTCAGCTGCCTGAGGAAGAAGAGACATTGTTGGGCCTTTGTAACCAGTGCATCCACATGAAGAGTCCAAGAAAGCTTGTTGTGAATGACCACTCCCAGGAGCTTGACAGTCTCTACCAATTCCACCTCTGTGCTGTTAATATGTAGGGGGCCATGAGTAACGCCCTGCCAAAAGTCAATAATGAATTCCTTGGTTTTGCTGGCATTGCGAACTAGGTTGTTCTCAGTGCACCATTTTTCCAGGTCTTCCACCTCCTGTCTAGTCTGTTTCATCGCCATCTGAGATTCAACCGACTTTGGTGGTGTCATTAGCAAACTTGTAAATGGCATTAGTCTGGTATTTGGCGATGCAGTCATGGGTATACAATGAGTACAGTAGGGGGCTGAGTACGCACTCCTGGGGGACTCCAGTTAGTGACGATGAAATATTGTCCCCAACCTTCACGGATTGTGGCTTTTGCATCAGGAAACTGAGGATCTAGTTGCGGAGAGTGGGGCTTAGTCCGAGATCACTAAGTTTTGTAATTAGTTTTGAGGGGATAGTGGTGTTGAAGGCTGAACTGGAATCAATGAGTAGGATTCTTACGTAGCTGTTCTTGGTGTCAAAATGTTCTAAAGAGGAGTGAAGGACAAGTGATATGGCATCTGATATGGATCTGTTGGTGCGTGAGGCAAATTGGAGTGGGTCAAGAGTAGTGGGGAGCATGGAGCTGATTAATGCCATGACCAGCCTTTCAAAGCACTTCATGACCACTGAAGGTAGGGCCACTGGGAGGTAGTCATTGAGATATGCTGCATGAGCCTTCTTAGGCACAGGGATGATGTTGACCCTCTGGAAACAGTCAGGGACAGTGACCGGCTGCAGGGAGAGGTTGAAGATGTCCGAGAAGATCTCTGCCGGTTGATCTGCGCATGCTCTGAGTGCACATCCTGGTACTATGTCTGGTCCCATCACTTTCCTTGGATTCACATGAAGGAATTCTGAGCTGACCTTTGATGCAATGATTGTTGGGATAGTTTTGTCAGGACTTGTCAGAATAGGTGTTACCTCTCCGCCGAAATTCTGCTCAAAGTGAGCATAGAAGGCGTTGAGATGATCCGGGAGGGATACGTCATCATCTGCTATCTTGCACTGTCTATTTTTAGAACCTGTGATGTCATTCAGTCCTTGCCATATTCGCCGGGTGCCTGTTTGGGTCTCTAGTTTGGATTGGTATTGGTCCTTGGCTGTCTTAATACATCTGTGAAGGTCATACTTGAAATCCTTATACTTGAGTGAGTGTCCTGAGCTGAATGTATCACGCTTGGTTTTTAGTAGGACTTGACTGTTTCTTTTCCACTTCAGTCTGATGAGGTACAAGGTGTTCAATTGTTCCATCTTTAAAGGAATTGTCACATATTTTGAGAGTTTGAGAGGAACATCTTTTGTACCTCACTGAGTCTGCGGAATCTCCTCTTGCACTAACAGTTTAGATGTAAGCATGCACACTGTAGCTGTGGCCATCAGGGGAGTAATTTTTTTAATTTCAAAAATATACTTTATTTATAAAATAATTTGATGGTCTCTACAGTTGGTCATGCCATACATACGTAAATATTTGCATACAGAGATCAGAATTTATCATTTGTATATCAGGTCTGTACGTTTATTAATCATATATATTTAGCTGAGGTGCCAGCAGAGTCCAAATGACTGCGTGGGCTCCCTGTTCTTCTTAGGCAGGCAGATGTTACATGGTGGTCTTTCCCCACTGCGCCTTGGCAGCAGCTGCTCCACGCTTCAGCACGTCCCTCAACACGTAGTCCTGGAATGTGCCAGTCTACAACACTCACTCGGGGTCAACCCCTTTAGCTGGAAGATCAACAGGTTTCGGACCGCCCAGAGAGCGTCCTTCATCGAGTTGATGATCCTCCAGGCGCAGTTGATATTCGTCTCAGTGTGCGTCCTGGGGAACAGGCCGTAGAGCACAGAGTCTTGCGTCACAGCGCTGCTCAGGACAAACCTCGACAAACACCACTGCATTCCTCTCCAGACTTCCTCTGCATAGGCACATTCCAGAAGGAGGTGTGTGATAGTCTCGTCCCCCCCGCAGCCGCTTCGAGGGGAGTGTGCGGTGTGGCTGAGAGTCCGGGTGTGCATAAAGGATCTAACTGGGAAGCTATCTGATTCCCACCCATTGATTGAGACTGCACTGACAATGTTGGTGTAGAGCAGTCTGATCCAATTGCAGATTCCTTCCCCAAAGCCTATTTTGGAGAGAACATCTCTCATATACCTGTGTGATATCCTGTCAAAGGCTTTCTCCTGGTCCAGGCTGATCAGGCAGGTGTCCAACCCTCTGTCCTGCACGTAGGCGATCGTATCCCTGAGGAGTGCAAGATTCTCAGTGATCTTCCTGCCCGGTACAGCACAGGTTTGGTCAGGGTGAATCACCGACCCCAGAGCAGACCTGACCCGGTTGGCGATAATCTTTGACAGAATTTTGTAATCTACATTCAATAGTGAGATTGGACTCCAATTTCTGAGTTCCTCCCTCTCCCCCTTCTGCTTGTAGATGAGGGTGATGATGCCTTTCCTCGTGGATTCACTCATGGTACCTGCCCGAAGCATACATACATACATACACCTCCAGCAGGTCCTGGCCAATCAAGTCCCACAGAGCAGAATAGAGCTCGACCGGTAAGCAGTCGCTTCCGGGAGTTTTATTCTTTTCGAAGGACTCGAGGGCCTTGGTCAGCTCGTCCAGAGATAGCGGCTGGTCCAGCCTCTCGCGTGTTCTGTCGTCTAAGACCTCCGTGATAGAGCACAGAAATGACTGGGAGGCCGCGCTGTCGGTTGGCTTTGTGTCATACAGACTGGCAGAGAAGGATTTGCTGATCCTCATGACATCAGCCTGAGATGACGTTATCGAGCCATCTTCTTTCTTCAGGCTGCTGAGCACGGAGTTCTTTTTGTGCACCTTCTAGAAGAAGAAACGTGAGCACGTCTCGTCCAGCTCCACCGAGCGGACCCTGGCCCGGAAGATTATCTTGGAGGCTGCTGAGGCAAAGAGCGAGGCTTGCTGGCCCTTCACCACCTTGAGGTCCTCCGTGACATCGACCCCCATCGTCTACAGCAGGAGTAGGTTCTGCATACTTTCCTGGAGCTGGGACAGTTTTCCCCGCCTCTCTCTCACCTCCTGCACACCTTTGAGGATGAAGAACCTCTTGATGTTCCCTTTTACTATTTCCTACCAGTCTGCTGGGGACTCAAAGAGGGGCTTCACGGTTCTCCAACCTGCGTAGTCCCTCTTGAGCTCCTCAATGTTTCCCGGGGTCAACAGCTTTGTGTTCAGCTTCCACATTCCCTTATCTGCCCGCTGCTCGTTCTGTAGGTGACAGTCGGCCAGCAGGAGGCAGTGGTCAGAGAAGAACACCAGCTTGACGTCGGTGGATCTGACCGAGAGCGTTCGGGACACAAACAGGTAATCTGTCCTTGAGCGGATAGACCTGTCTGCCCGTGACCAGGTGTATCTACGCTGCGCTCCGTCTGCGGGGATGTTGAAGATGTCGTGCAGCTTGGCATCTTTTACCATGTTCCTCAGGGCTCTGGACGTGGCGTCCAGTTTAGTGACCCTCTCCCTTCAGCATCACCATCCCCCAATCTTATGGTCACCAGTGTCGCACTGCTCCCATGGTTAAAGCATCATTTCTTTTAATCCATATTGTCTGCTCACTCAGGATGAAGCAGTATGTAACTGGATCGCATTCATGTAATAGTGCAATTAATCCAAGAACCAATACCTTTCATGCCAAATTTTTGTGTTGCTGTCCAGAAAGCAATGAGTTCTGATTAGGGAATGGTTTCAGAGAACTCATTAAAATATGAGGCTTGACTCACTTTGCAAATGTGTTGAATTATAAAAATATAATGATTAGCAATTAGAAACCTTGCTGATTTCCATCCCACTTTCATTTCTCCCCTCACCTCTTTATTGAGTCAAAGAGGTGTACAGCATGGAAACAGACCCTGCGGTCCAACCAGTCCATGCAGACCAGATATCCCAAACCAATCTAGTCCCAATTGCCAGCACCAGGGCCATATCCCTCTAAACCCTTCCTATTCACATACCCATCCAAATGCCTCTTAAATGTTGCAATTATACCAGCCTCCACCACATCCTCTGGCAGCTCATTCCATACATGTACCACTCTCTGTGTGAAAACATTGCCCCTTAGGTCTCTTTTATATCTTTGCCCTCTCACCCTAAACCTATGCCCTCTAGTTCTGGACTCCCCACCCCAGGGAAAAGTCTTTGCCTATTTATCCTATCCATGCCCCTCATAATTTTGTAAACCTCTATAAGGTCACCCCTCAGCCTCCGACGCTCCAGGGAAAACAGCCCCAGCTGTTCAGCCTCTCCCTGTAGCTCAAATCCTCCAACCCTGGCAACATCCTTGTAAATCTTTTCTGAACCCTTTCTAGTTTCACAACATCTTTCCAATAGGAAGGAGACCAGAATTGCATGCAATATTCCAACAGTGGCCTAACCAATGTCCTGTACAGCTGCAACATGATGTCCCAACTCCTGTACTCAATATCTGACCAATAAACGAAAGCTATCCAAATGCCTTCTTCACTATCCTATCTACCTGCAACTCCACTTTCAAGGAGCTATGAACCTGCACTCCAAGGTCTCTTTTGTTCAGCTACACTCCCAAGGACCTCTTTCTTTCATCCTTTCTCCACTTCACAATAGACAATTCTTTATTGACTGGAGTTGTGAATGGAAGAATTTGAAGAATGAATGATGAACTTTTATACAGGCATTGGAGGTAGAAAGAAATATGGCATGATTCAGGTTTTACTGCAGGCAATTCTTTAATAATGACTGGAGTGATTAGAATGGAAGGTATGTCTACCCAGTGAGGAATTATCTAATCAAGTATGTCGAACAATCAATATAAAATCATAGAATCACTACAGTGTAGAAACAGGCCCTTTGGCCTGCGAAGTCCACACCAACCCTGTGAAGAGTAACCCACCCAGACCCATTCCCTGAACCTATTACTCTACATTTACCCCTGGCTAATGCACCTAATCTACATATCCTTGAACACTGTGGGAAATTTAGCATGACCAATTCACCTAACCTGCACATCTTTGGATTGTGGGAGGAAACCCAAGGACGCCCACGCTGATACAGGGAGAGCGTCAAACTCCACCCAGTTGTCCGAGGCTGGGATCGAACCCGGGTCCCTGCTGCCCCACCGAAGATTGCAGATAGACTAGGAAGTGTGATAAAAGATAGCTCATGATGTGTGTAGTCAAATAAGATGTAACTTGTGGCTTGATAAGGGTTGTTTTAGTGCTGTGACCTGAGTGACATGTTGATTAGAGAAATTCAACCATTGAATTACCAGAAAGATGGGCATAAGTTTGGGAAGTGACAAAGGATTCAAGGACCTAAGAAAAGAAATAGAGTGGGGATGCGACAAAAGTATAGGTGCAGATTAACCACCTCGTCTTCTTTGTTAGGTTGTGATAGGTCGGAGTCAAAAAGGTAAGAGCGTTTTAATGGTGGGGCAAGAATTATAGTCGTTTGGACACCCATTGTAATGAATGCTATGCTCAGATACAACAGGCAGGTGGATATGTTCACAGGCAGGTTATCGAGTTCACTGCGTGAAGCTGCTGCTGTAACTGTGAAGACAAGAACAAGAGGTGAAATGAAAAAGAAACCACCAAAGAGAAGCAGTGGGAGATCGATGGTAAAAAGAAATTTTAAATGGGTTTTTTCATAGTAACTCTTCTTGTCATGGTAAAATATCTCAAAATGCAATTCACTTGAAAGTTTGATTGATTCAAATGTCAGTGAGACTCCAAGTCTATTATTCTTTAGATCTTGTAATGAGAATGATTTTGCCAAATATATACATTTAAAATAGAGAGCTGCTCAAACATATATTATATTTAACATTGGGGGAAATATCTCAATTTCAGAATAATTTCAATACTCTAATCATGTAGGAAATCCATCTCTTGGGATTATTATGTCAGTGTCATTGTACAATATGCTGTGCAATGTCTAGCATATATGCTCATTCTGCATTTGAATTAGGTTATGTGTAAATCACTGGAACAGAAAAGGAGCAGAAGTGATAAGTTGCCAACTGTAGCAGACAAATCATGGAAAGTTAGATCAGAACAGAGGGTGGTGGTGGTGGAGGGTTTTTTTTATATTGGAGGCCTGTGACCAATGGAATGCCACAAGGATTGGTGCTGTGTCCACTACTTTTTGTCATTTATATAAATGATTTGGATGCGAGCATAAGAGGTATAGTTAGCAAGTTTGCTGATGACACCAAAATTGGAGGTGTGGACAGTGAAAATGTTTACCTCAGATTACAGCGGGATCTTGATCAGATGGGCCAATGGGCTGTGGAGTGGCAGATGGTTTAATTTATATAAATGTGAGGTGCTGAATTTTGGGAAAGCAAACATTAACAGGACTTACACACTTAATGGTAAGGTCCTAGGGTGTGTTGCTGAACAAAGAGACCTTGGCGTGCAGGTTCAGAGCTCCTTGAAAGTAGAGTCACAGATAGATAGGATAATGAAGAAGGCATTTGGTATGCTTTCCTTTATCGGTCAGAGTATTGAGTACAGGAGTTGGAAGGTCATGTTGTGGTTGTGCAGAACATTGGTTCGGCCACATTTGGAATATTGGGTGCAATTCTGGTCTCCTTCCTATCGAAGGGATGTTGTGAAACTTGAAAGGGTTCAGAAAAGATTTGCAAGGATGTTGCCAGGGTTGGAGGATTTGAGCTATAGGGAGAGGTTGAATAGGCTAGGGCTGTTTTCCCTGGAGCATCAGAGACTGAGAGGTGACCTTATGGAGGTTTATAAAATCATGAGGGGCATGGATCGGGTAAATCAAAAAGGTCTTTTCCCTGGGTTGGGGAAGTCCAGAACTAGAGGGGTTAGGTTTAGGGTGAGAGGGGAAAGATATAAAAGAGACCTAAGGGGTAACTTTTTCATGCAGAGAGTGGTGCGGGTGTGGAATGAGCTGCCAGAGGAAGTGGTAGAGGCTGGTACAATTGCAACATTTAACATTGCATCTGGGTGGCTATATGAACAGGAAGGGTTTGGAGGGATATGGGCTGGGTGCTGGCAGGTGGGACTAGATTGGGTTGGGATATCTGGTCAGCATGGACAAGTTGGACTGAAGGGTCTGTTTATGTGCTGGACATCTCTATGACTATGACTCTCTAATAGAAGGCAAAGGAAAAAACATGCAACTAGTGGAGAGGAAGACTTGGACTGGCCCATGTATTTACCTGGAGGAATGGCAAAGTTATAAAGTCCGAGAACTAAAGTCCTACAGGTTATGTGAGGAAAGGACAAAGGGTATAAAGGCATTTGACAAGGTGCCACACAGGAAGCTGCTAAATAAGATAGCCCATGGCGTGGATAGAGGATTGGCTGACTAGCAGAAGGTCGAGATTGAGGATAAAGGGGTCTTTTTCAGGAAGGCAGATGGGACTTGTGGAGTTCTGCAGGGGTCCATGTTGGGCTACAATTATTCACATTATACATTCACAATCTGAATGAAGGAACTGAGGGAATTGTTGCTATGTTTGCAGATGACATAGAGATCAGTGGAGGGACATGTAGTGTTGAGGAAGTGGTGATGCTGCAGAAGGATTTGGACAGGCTAGGAGAAGGGGCAAAGAATTGACAGATGAATTCCTGATGTAGGGCTTATGACTGAAACATCAACTCTCCTGCTCCTTGGAAGCTGCCTGACTGGCTGTTCTTTTCCAGCACCACATTCTTCGAGTCTGATCTCCAGCACCTGCAGTCATCACTTTCTCTCAGATGGCATACAATGTGAGAAATTGTGAGGCTGGCGACTTTGGTCAGATGAATAGTTTATCAATGGGAGAAATCTGAAGCATGAAGGCTCCTAGGAGTCCTAGTTCAGGATTCTCTTAAGGTTAACATGCATGTTTAGTTGGCAGTTAGGAAGTAAGATTAAATGTTCATGTTCATTTCAAGAGGGTTAGAACACAAGAGCTCGGATGTACTGCTAAGGCTGTAGAGTGCTCCAGTCAGAATTCATTTGGAGTATTGTGAGCAATCTTGGACCTTGTATCTGAGGAAGCATGTGCTGGGCCTTGGAGAGGGTCCAGAGGAGGTTTATAAGAATGATCCCAGGATTGGGTTGGCATGGTGGCCTAGTGGTTAGCACTGCTGCCTCACAGCGTCAGGGACTCAGGTTCGATTCCAGCCTCGGGTGACTGCCTGTGTGGAGTTTGCACATTCTCCCCATGTCTGTGTGTGCTTCCTCTGGGTGCTCCAGTTTCCTCCTGCAATGCTAAAGATGTGCAGTTTAGATGCATTGGTCATACTAAATTGCCCATAGTGTTCAGGGATGTGTAAATTAGATGCATTAGTCAGGGGTAAGTGGGTAAATGTAGAGTAATAGGTTTGGGGAATGGGTCTGGATGTGTTACTCTTCAGAGGGGCGGGTTGGGCTGAGGGGCCAGTTTCCACACTGTAGGGATTCTGTGATGAATGAAGTATTTGTTATACGTAGATTGGAAGGATTAGCAGGGATCTGATTAAAACTTACAGAATACTGAGGGCCTTGAATAGAGTGGACATTGCAGAAGATGATTTCATGAGGAGGAGAGACTAGGACCCGTGGGGAGAGCCTCGGAGTGAAGGGATGACCTTTAGAACTTGAGATGAGGAGAAATTTATTCAGTCAGTGGGTGGATAATCTGTGGAAGTCATTGCCACAGAAGGCTGTGAAGGACAAATAATGGAGTGTATTTCAGATAAAGATGGATAGGTTCTTGATTCATAATGGGATCAATGATTACAGGCAAAGGGCAGGAGAATGGGGTTAAGAAACGTATCAGCCATGAACGAGTTGCAGAGCAGACTCAGGTCGAATGGTCTAGTTTTGCTCCTATCTTCTTGTCTTATAAAGCTTGATGGGAGCATAAATATTGTTATAAGCAATTGGGGTGAATGTCCCTTCCATTGCTGTATATTATAGATTATGCCGAAGAAAGGTCATGCTTGGAATGAACAACTTTGAGTATTCAAAGTTTGTGAGAAGATTTGTAGCTCGGGTGCTCGTTGTTGTGGTTCTGTTCACCGAGCTGGGAATTTGTGTTGCAGACCTTTCGTCACCTGTCTAGGTGACATCCTCAGTCCTTGGGAGCCTCCTGTGAAGTGCTTCTGTGATCTTTCCTCCGGCAGGAACCAGAGTTGTTCGTATGTGGCGCTGAGGTGGTTGGCACAGGATTCCCATTTCCTGGCTTGTCTTAGTGTCTCTCGCCCGTCGGTGTTCAAAGTTTGTGAGAAGATTTGTAGCTCGGGTGCTCGTTGTTGTGGTTCTGTTCGCCGAGCTGGGAATTTGTGTTGCAGACGTTTCATCCCCTGTCTAGGTGACATCCTCAGTCCTTGGGAGCCTCCTGTGAAGCTGCCGGAGGAAGGATCACAGAAGCGCTTCACGGGAGGCTCCCAAGCACTGAGGATGTCACCTAGACAGGGGGCGAAACATCTGCAACACAAATTCCCAGCTCGGCGAACAGAACCACAACAACTTTGAGTATTCTCTGTATATTTTCAAGCATTAACAACAGTAAGATAGTAATGAAGTTGACTCAAATGAGATTGATGTAATGATAGTATCAAATAAATATGCAATTAAAACCAAGATTAACTAAGAATAAGGATTTTTAATTGAAAGTTTCATAGCAATTATTTTTATAATCAAGCAACAGTCCTAATTATAAATTAGAAAGAAAGATTATAGTAATTAGGACTTGCAAAATACAACTGGGGGAAGTACTGTTCAGTGGGAGATATGCCTGATATTGTCACTAATGCAGTAATGCAGTACCCAGGTTAATGCTCTGGGCAGATGGATTTGAATCTAACCATGGCAAGTGATGAAATATTAACTACATTAATTCACATCTGGAATTAAGAACTAGTTGAATGATGACCGTGAAACCATTGTTCATTGTAAGAAATCGGACCAGGTTCACTGATGTGCTTTAGGATCTGCCATCACTACCTAGCCTCTGTGTGACTCTAGATCCACAAAAATGCAGCTGACCCATTGTTTAAATGTTTGCTCCCCCATCTACAAGTCAGGACTGTGAGAAATAGACTTCACTTGTCTGGCCGAGTGCAGTTCCAACAATACTCAAGAAACTTGACACCATCTAGGGCTCGATTTGCAATCCATCCAACTTACCAGCTCCATTCATCTCTTTCACCACTGGTGCTCAATGGCATCAGCAAGTGCCATCTACAAAGTTGCACTGCAGTGAGTCAGCCAGGCTCCTCCAACAGCACTTTCCAATGCTGTGTCCTCTACCATTTGGAAGGATAAGGACAGCAGGAGAACCAATGGCCAGAGGTTTCCCTCCAAACCTGACTTGAAGCTATATTACCTCTCCTCCTCTGGTATGTGGTCAAAATATCTTCCGATCAGCGCTGTGGATATGCCTACACTCCAGACTGCAATGGTTCAATAGATAGCTCGCTATCCACCTTCTCAGGTCAATAAAGAAAGAGTAACAATTGCTGGCTTAACTAGCCCACATCCCAAAATTGAATTTAAAAAAAGCATTGAGGAGGCAAGATTCATAACATGAAACAACGATTAAGAAAAAAACGCAGTAAAAGAACAGATGCTAGCAAAAGGTAGTCTGTCCCTCCAAATCCAAGTTTGTCACTTTCTGATCGGTTGAGCGCTCTCTAACTGGGAATCAAGCAACTGATCTTGTTTTTCAGCTCTCTGCCTCGAGGCAGATCCAAGCCATGGTGCTGCTGTCTACACCACAGTTCGGGCGAGGTGGTGAGACCTCCGCAGCCAGTGCAGGGATTGAACTCTGTGCTATTAGCCCCAGTCTGATCCACAGTGTCCAGCCAACTGAGCCAATTGACATCACCTCCCATCCTGGCAGCCGCATTACTGTGTCTGACATATACTTGCATGTGAATTCTGAGGCCTGATGCTCAGAGCAGCGATGGTAAAGCCTCTGATTTCTTTCAGTTACATGGCTGATGAGCAATATCTTCTTCCTCTTACATCCTTCCATTGAAGGATATTTTGGAAGGATTCACAAGCTGAGATTCAAACAGTATGGCTGCATTATGATTGCACTTTCCTGTGGCTGCAAGCCCTGGAGTGGGCCTTGACCTTGGACCTTCTGGCTCAGAGGTAAAGAAGCCATTCCCCATGACACAAGACCTCCAGCAGTTGATAATTGCTATGGAACGTACTGCTCTACATTCCAATCATTTTGAGAAATCTGTTTGCCTGTGCGAAAGGCACATCAATCGTTCCATTGAATTATAATGGTACAAGCTGAGATATTCGTCATACTGTTTCCTCTTGGTTTGCAGCATTGTCAGAACAGCAATAATAAGTCCAGTTGAGTAGTTCCATTCAGTTGGTGGAGAAGCATATCAATTTCAAATGTATTCCCAGCTTCAAGCTTCTGAATAGAAAGCATTGGTGTAGATACCCAAATGTACAATATAAATATCAATTACTAGACATAACACTTTCGTGAAATGTGACATTTCTTTATTATCCTCGAAAACCTTACTGACAACCTCAGAAATTCAGTTCCTGGGGGGAGGAGGAGAAAGCAACTTTGAAAGTGATTGTTTGTGATTCAGCTTCAATCGATATTTGTGGGTCTGTATAACTATAATTAAGTTGGAAAGGGAACAGAGTTGTAATGGGTTTTTAATGTGTTTCCAATGTTGTAGAAACTGTTCCATCATATAGTTTTTAATGGCTTACTGGTGAATTGACAGATACAAAAATCTTCCATCCGGAGTACATTAATTACATTTTGAAGTATCAAAATGTTAGAAGAAAAAGGTATTTAGTTGGTGTTACTTTCTTCTGTACATCCAGGTTTCGGCCAAGATATCAAGAAAAGCACTGATTGTAATACAATGGGGAATAACATTGTATAACTTCTCCAGTGTGAGGTGCAATCATATATGATTACTCTTGTTTCCTCTCTCTCTGTCAACATCAATTCGTATTGTCATTGGCCCTTTCCCCGTGGGATTCTGCTCACCTGACAAGTATGGTTTGTGGGATTAATCAAATACTTTTTGAAAGCCCTTGTATATGACAAGAACAGCATTATTCTCTCTTGTTACACAGTAAACTGTGCAATCATAGAAATGGCTGATTTGGGAGTAACAGTAGGCCATTCAGCCCTCTGTGCCTGATCCATCATTTGGTAAGGTCATACCTGATTGGTTGTGGTGTCAATTCAAGCTTCCTGGTTTCTTCCAATATTTTTGATTCCCTCGTCAATCAAAAGTATATGCAGTGAATAAATTTAATGACCCAGCCTTCGCTGTGCTCTAGAAAAGAAAATTCCATCAACCAGCAGTCCAATGAAAGAAAATATTTCTCCTCATCTCCATCTTAAAAGGGAGACATCTCATTCTTAAACTGTGTTACCTAAGTCTGTCTCCCCATATGTTAGAAACATATTAGCCATCATTAAATGGTTGGGCAGACTCAATGGGCTGAATGGCTTAATTCTGTTCCGATATTTTGTGGGTCTTATGGTTCTCACTTGTATAATCAACTTAACATTTAGCATATGCCGTTTTTCATCATTCATCAAACTCTGGTTTTGATTGACCAACATTTCCCCCTCATGAGACCATGAATGTACCTGAATCATCTCCTTTTTAAAGACTGACAACTTTGCAATTCCAACTGTGCTTGATAGTTATCCTTCCTGTTTTCAGATAATTAAGTTTACTCATTATTACTTCAGCATAAGATTTATACTTAACTGTAATTTTCATGCAAATTTGCTCCTCTCTGTCCCACTAGTTGGGAGCCGATTGAATACATCCGCTGGTGTATTAGTGTTTTATATTTATACATGGGGATATGAAATTCTTGAGCAAGGCCGACATTTATTGCCCATCTCTAAAGTGCTGGTGAGTTGCATTCTTGAACAGCTGAAGGTCCTGGAATGTGGAGACAATTTTGTTCAGAAGGGTGTCCCAGGGTTTTGAGTGAGTGAAGGAACAGTGTTATATTTAAATCAGGATAGTATGGACTTGGAGGAGAACTTGCAGCAGGTGGTGTCTCCATACATCTGTTCCTTCTAGGTTGTACAGTTTGAGAGTTTGGTAGGTCTCATTGGGGAGTTACTGCAGTATACCTTGTAGATGGTGCACACTGATGTCACTGTGCAGGTCGATGGTAAAGGATTGAATATTGATGGTGATGGATGGAGTGACCAGTGAAGCAGACTGCTTTGTCTTCAATGGTGTTGAGCTTCTTGCATATTGCTGGAGCTGCACACATTGTGGCAAGTGGGGAGTATTCCATTCACACTCCTGACTTGTGCCTTGTGGATTGTGGATAGGCTTCAGGGAGTCAGGAGGTGAGTTACTCACCACAGTATTCCTAGCTCCTGGCTGATTCCTGTAGCATTGTTTATATGGCTAGCCCAGTTCAGCTTATGGTCAATGTTAACCTCCATGATGTTAATAGTTGTGAACCTGGTGGTGCAAATGCCACAATGTTTCAAGTGCCAATATTTATATTCTCTCTTTTTGGAGACAGCTATTGCCTGGCACTGAAGTGGCACAAATGTTACTTGCCTTTTATCAGCCCAAACCTGGATGTTGTCCTGGTCTTGGAATGGGACTGCTTCAGTATCTGAGGAGCTGTGAATGATGTTGAACATCATCAATAAACATCACAACATCTGACCTTTATGATGGACAAAGTTAAAAATCCCAACACCAGGTTATGGTCCAACAAGTATTTTTTGGAAGCACTAGTTTTCAGAGCGCTGCAGGATGGAGGATCGGGGTGTGGGATCGGAGCGATGGGGGATGGTCATTGATGAAGCAGCTGAAGATGAGTCTGCCATGGGCACTACCCTGAGGAACTCCTGCAGTGATGTGCAGGGGCTGAGATGAGTATTTTTTAACAACCACAACCATCTTCATTTGTGCCCAGAATTATTCCAAACAATGAAGAGTTTTTCCTTTGATTTCTACCAAGTCCTTGAACAAATGTTTGATCAAATGCTACCTTGACGTCAAATTCTCCATTGTTCTTTCACTCGAATTAAGTAGAAACTCTCCTTGATCCCAACAACACATCCTAGTACTATAACAAACTCCTTAAATAACACTGACACACCTTCTCTTTTCCTTCCTTTCCTATTTCCCCTGAACACTCTGTTCCATGTATATTTAGTCCCTGGTTATGCTCACTTTTCAAGTTATGTATCAGCTACTGCTGCAGCATCATTTTCTCTTGTTGTTATTTGTGCATTTACCACACGTTATGTATTCACATACCTGTACAGTGAACTAAATTGAAAGATTATTGTATTCTGACCCCACTTAATATCTGTTACTGCCAAGCTATCTGCTATTCATAATCCAGTATGCTTTACCACATTTATTTACCACATCTAATGTTACATCTTGGTTCCTATCCACCTACTAAATGATCCTACAAAGTATTGGTCCCTGTCATGTCAGGGTGCAACCCCTGTTGTTTTATAGATCCTTTATAGATCTCAAAGTCTGTTACAGTAGCTCAAGCCCTAATCCTGAATCTAAAGTCCTCCATGTAGTATCATTTCTCCAGCCATGCATTCATCTGCACAATTCTCAATATTTGTCCTCCTCACATAATCCATTGATTGTTTCTAGCCTCCTAATGATCTGTCTCAAAAGGTGTTTGAACTTTGGAAACTGAAATTTACAAATTTAAATTTCAGAATTTGCAAGGATGTTTGATTAAAATATTATTCATTCAGATGATATAGGTTTTGAACTTTATGCCCACCCCTAGCTGCCCTTGACAAGGTGATGGTGAGCTGCCTTTTTAAACTGCTGAAGCCAATTTGCTGCAGATGCACTCATAATACCATTAGAAAGCGAGTCCCAGGACTTTGACCCAATGACACTGAAGGATGGTGAGTAACTAAGAGGGGAATTTACAGGTGGTGGTGTTCCCATGTATCTGTTACCCTTGACCTTTTTGATGGCAGTTGCCGTGAATTTGGAAGATACTGCCTAAGGAGCCATGATGCATGCCTTCACTGTATCTTGTAGATAATACACACTGTTGTTATTGATTATTGGTCATGGAGGGAGTGGAAGTTTTTGGATGTGGTGTCAATTGAGTAGGTTACTTCGTCCTGCCTGTTGTCAAGCTTCTTGAGTGCTGTCGGGGTTGCACACCAGGCACGTGGGGAATATTCCATCATAGGCAATAGGACTGCAAATGCTGGAGATCAGAGTCGAAAAGTGTGGTGCTGGAAAAACACGGCAGGTCAGGCAGCATCTGAGGAGCAGGAGAATTGGCATTTTGGGCATAAGCCTTTCACCAGAAATGACAATATTTCATCATACTCCTGACTTGTGCTCTTTAAGTGGTGGGCAATCTTAGGGGAATCTAGAGCTGAGTTGCTTACTGCAGGCCTCCTTGCCTCTGACCTGCTTTTGTGGCCATTGTATTCATATGGCTAGTCCATTTCAGTTTCTGGTTAATGGTAAACCCAAGGATGTTGCAGGTTGTGAAAAGCCGAAGCAGCCTGGGATGTAATCTTGAATAACGCCAAAGCAACTGTAGTTGTTTTCAATAAATAATGTTTCTGCAATACATGATTTTTTAAAAGGAGCAATGCTAATAATCGGATACACAAAATCTCTCTGTTCATATAATACAGTTGCCTGAACAGAGGCTGATATGGAACATTCAATCAGGATCAATGGCATCTTACAGTATTTCAGTTGACTAGTTTCCACAGACAGTTAGGATTGCTATTTGAATGCAATGCTTTGCAGATTTAGGAAGCATAAAATTTAAGCATTCATAATGTGAATTCTGAGCATGAAAGTACCGTGTTTGTCTCAGGATGGCTGCAGAAACTGCTCTTGCGTAGCACAAGTCATGACAAGTATTAAATCACTAAATCTGAGACAGTATCTTCCCAACAGCTAATGGGTAAAACTACCAGTTTCTAAGCAACATTATTGTCAAGGCAAAGATGTGGAGCAGAGAATGTCAGCCCTTCTTCAATTAGAGAATGGACTCTGACACTTGTCCCAATTTAAACAAATAGCTTTACACGTACAATTGGAGCTTTGAAAGAGGAATTTGGAAATATTAATTGTTGAGATCCAAGCGAGGGGCAGTTTAATGGGCCAAATCTTGTTTGGAAAATACAATTCAATTAACTGTGTACTCTATTATTAAAGCACAGATCTGCCAACAAATCCTGACAATGAAGAGATGTACTGTAAGACAACTCCAGGACAAGTTGTCTTGGTCACTCAAGTTATATTTTGCGATTAGCTTTTCAATTACTTTTAAGACCTTGCTGGATTTCTGCAGTGTTGGTCATTCATGTCAGCCCAAAAAAAAGGTCACATAATTCACAGTGTAATTATTCTTCTAACAATATTTAATTCTATTACAATGCCATCAGTCTCTTAAATTCAAAAAGAGAAACATTTTAAATTGTTGAGTTTCATTCCTACATGGCACATATTATTGTTGGAAACATTTTTGAAAGCATTTTTTCTTTTTTTTTATGTCTGTCTCTTTCAACATGATTTTGCCAACTGTATTGCTCATTGATGTGACCACAACTCTGCTTAGAAATGTTGCAATTTGTATTGGAAGTTAATACAGAGTACTGATAAACATGAAATCATACCAAATTGTGGAGCTACAAATTTGTGCTCGATGCAAAGTACCATTTTGCTGCTCCAGATTAAGAAATGCAAGATGTAAGGTCTCTCAGTGTATAGTTTTGTGTCCTTTATTTCCTTTGGTTCCCCCTTATCCATTGGAGGCCATGTCTGTAGCCCATTTGGGTCCAAAGCTCTGGAATTCACACCCCGTACTCCTCCCTACTTTTTAAGACACTAGTTAAAAGCTATTTCCTTCTACTGTCCCAGTATCCCTTAGCTTGGTGTCAGTTTTTGTCTTGTTACACTCTTCTGAAGTTTTTTGAAGTATTTCAACACATTAATCGCGCTCTATAAGATGTAAGTAGTTCAAATGAAGACAGTGAGACATTTCTGATGTAAGTTATTAGCGTGCCCTTAGATTGTGACTGCTGTCAAAGACATGAAGACAATTTTGTGTAAACTGCTGATGGATGCAACAGCTTTGTGTTCTTTATCAATTCAGTCAATAAAAACGCTGCAGGAAATGTTAGCTTAAAGACTAAAAGGTCCCATTTCCAATGACATGGGTTGGACTTGTCGTAAGTGAGGAAGATATGCCTTTCATACAGTCAGACCATGCATGGTCAATAAAGTGTTTTTAATATGTGGTCACTTATTTATTCTATTCTTTCATGGAATATGGGCATTGCTGGCAAGGCAAGCACTTGGTACTTATCTCTAATTGCCTTTGGACTGGGTGGCTTGCCTGGCCATGTCAGAGGACAGCTAGGAATCAACTATATTACAGAGTCTCTGGAATCAGACGTTGGCCAGACCTGGTAAAACAGCAGAATCCCTTCCCAGAGGTCCTCTGTGAAAAAGATAGGCTTTTATGACATGTGATGATAGTTTCACCATCACTAGGAATAGCTTTCAAATCCAGATTTATCAGTTCATTGAATTTAACTCCACCAGCTGTTGTGATGGCATCTGAACACGTGACATGAGTCTGAGTCTCTGGATACCTAGCTCAGGGCCATTATCACCATCAACGGTCAGAAACACAATAGCCAACTTACACACAAGGTTCTTTTGTAAGGAGTGTGAGTTACAAAATAATTAGTTCTAACAATGTTAGTCAAGAGATGAACATTGGCCAGGGTATTAATGATCACATTTCATGCTGTCCTTCAAAGGAGTGTTGTGGGATCTTCTGTTTTTCTGCTGACAGTGCTTACAGCCAATTCATTAGTCTTTGCGAGTAATCATTGTTTCAGTGCAGATTGCACAGCAGCCAATTTATATCAAGGTAACTCCTACAAACTACAATGAGATAAAGATCAAATCACCTGTTTTTGTGATATTGAATCAGGCATCTTTTTTCAATTCAATGCTTAACCTATTATCATGTAATATAGGAAAATAGATTTTCTTTCCTTTTGTACCAGCTAATCCTCAATTACCTTACTATTGCGCAGTCTGGTTCTGAAGCAACTCCAAAGGAAACAAACTCCAATCTGAAGGCTACAGAATAAAAGTTTGAATGAATGTTTTCTGACCTTATCAATAATCCACAAGCTGTGAATTAAAGCAAAATTGATATCTGAGCAAGTACAAAGAAGAAATGTTTTTGTCCTCGTTTCCAAAATGATCTCATTTCTTATTATTTCTGCAGTAGAGGAAGTGATCCCCAGCAGAACACCCTTGACAATTTTCATCAGGTTTGGTGTAGCTTAGGTCTAGTGTGAAGCTGCTTATAAAACATGCCCTTTGCATGAATTAGGCCTCCTAGATATTTAATAATTTACTCCAAAGTTGCTTTAATGTTATGAGAGTGAGAAAGGATCACTTGCAAAACATTGAAAATGTTACTAACTGGGGAGCAGTGTATTTGCACAGCTCTGTTCAGGGTTTAATATAACACTATGCAGTCTAGCACATAATTCCACACTCTTGGCCTGAAATTCA
Source organism: Hemiscyllium ocellatum (assembly GCF_020745735.1). Lineage (NCBI taxonomy): Eukaryota > Metazoa > Chordata > Chondrichthyes > Orectolobiformes > Hemiscylliidae > Hemiscyllium > Hemiscyllium ocellatum. The sequence continues at coordinate 42,507,099 of NC_083408.1, forward strand.
GCATCAGCTGAGAAAACTCTAGATCTGGCAGTCAGTCAAGGTGGATAATTCTCTGCATTTTCTGCAGCGATGTCGATTAGATTATAAACAAATGCATCACCTTAATTACTTTGTCAACCTCTATAAGTACTTCGTAACACCGATAATATTTGACCGAAAGTGAAATGCTCCTACTAGAGTACCTTCCATGTGGCACCCTGGGACAGTTTTTAACCAGGTTATACTGGAAATTTGAACAAAAACCAGCAATATCTTTGCAGAGGCCAGCAGGGGGCAGTACACACTGCTGAAAATTCCATCTTTGAGTTTCATGAAACATTTCTGGATGGATGAGGACATTTTATGCCTCATATTGATGCAAAATATTTAAACAATGAAGTAATGCCAGGCCTTTTAATAAAAGTATCTCATTAAATTTTGTGCAATCTCGCTGTGTCCAATTTGTCAGCTGCATTTCCTATATTACAACAATAAAACCTACTTCATTGGCTATGAAACACTTTGGGATACCCTGAAATCATGAAAAGTGATCTCTAAATACAAGTTTATCACTTTCTAAATTCATCCACATATCATTTTTTTAATTATCCTTGAAAAGTGGTGATGAACCATCCATCTGGGCTAAACACACCTACAGCTGAAAATGTGTTGCTGGTTAAAGCACGGCAGGTCAGGCAGCATCCAAGGAACAGGAAATTCGACGTTTCGGGCCAGAGCCCTTCATCAGGAATGAGGAGAGGGTGCCAGGCAGGCTAAGATAAAAGGTAGGGAGGAGGGACTTGGGGGAGGGGCGATGGAGATGTGATAGGTGGAAGGAGGTCAAGGTGAGGGTGATAGGCCGGAGTGGGGCGGGGGCGGAGAGGTCAGGAAGAGGATTGCAGGTTAGGAGGGCGGTGCTGAGTTCAAGGGAATCGACTGAGACAAGGTGGGGGGAGGGGAAATGAGGAAACTGGAGAAATCTGAGTTCATCCCTTGTGGCTGGAGGGTTCCCAGGCGGAAGATGAGGCGCTCTTCCTCCAACCGTCGTGTTGTTATGTTCTGGCGATGGAGGAGTCCAAGTACCTGCATGTCTTCGGTGGAGTGGGAAGGAGAGTTAAAGTGTTGAGCCACGGGGTGGTTGGGTTGGTTGGTCCGGGCGTCCCAGAGGTGTTCCCTGAAGCGTTCCGCAAGTAGGCGGCCTGTCTCCCCAATATAGAGAAGGCCACATCGGGTGCAGCGGATGCAATAGATGATGTGTGTGGAGGTGCCTGACCTCTCCGCCCCCGCCCCACTCCGGCCTATCACCCTCACCTTGACCTCCTTCCACCTATCACATCTCCATCGCCCCTCCCCCAAGTCCCTCCTCCCTACCTTTTATCTTAGCCTGCCTGGCACCCTCTCCTCATTCCTGATGAAGGGCTCTGGCCCGAAACGTCGAATTTCCTGTTCCTTGGATGCTGCCTGACCTGCTGTGCTTTAACCAGCAACACATTTTCAGCTGTGATCTCCAGCATCTGCAGACCACACTTTTTAAACACACCTACAGTGCTGTTAGGGACAGAGTTATAGAGTCACAGAGTCTTTCAGCATGGAGACAGACCCTTTGGTCCAACCAGTTCATGCTGAACATAATCCCGAACTAAACTAGTTTCACCTGCCTGCTCCTGGCCCATATCCCTGCAAATCTTTCTGATTCATGTACTTATCCAAATGTCTTTTAAACATTGTAATTGTACCCACATCCACCACTTCCTCAGGAAGTTCATTCCACATGCAAACTATCCTCTCAGTAAAATAAATTCCCTTCATGATTTTTAAAATCTGTCTCCTCAACTTTAAAAATGTGCCCCTTAGTCCTGAAATCCCCCATCCTCTGGAAAAGACACCAACCATTAACCCTATCTATAACCCTTACAATTTTATAAACTTCCATATGGTCACCTCTTATCCTGCTATGCTCGAGTGAAAACATTCCCAGCATATCCGGCCTTTCTTTATAATACCTGGCAATCTTCCATTCCTGGTAAATCCTTTCTGAACCCTCTTCAGCTTAATAATATCCTTCCTATCACTGGGCGACCAGAACGGGACACAGTATTCCAGAAGAGGCTTCACCAATGTCCTGAACAACCTAAATATAACTTCCCAACTCCGATACTCAAAGGACTGAGCAATCAAGGCAAGTGTGTCAAACACCTTTTTAACCACCCTGACTATATGCCCATAAAAAATTATGTACCTGCACCCCTAGGACCCACTGTTCTACAATACTACCCAAGGCAACTAACCGTATAAGCCATACCCTTGTTGTTGTACCAAAATGTAATACTTCGCATTTAACCAGATTGAACACCATCTGCCATTTTTCAGTTCATTGATCCATTTAATCAGGATTGCTTTGTAATTTTAGTAAACCTTCTTCACAGTCTGCTATGCCACCAATTTTGGTATCGTCCACAAATTTACAAACCATGCCTTCTATATTCTCATCCAAATAATTTATATAAATGACAAACAAAACAGGACTCAGAACCAATCAAGGAGATTGACCCAGTGACACTAAAGGAACAATGATATCATTCCAAGCCAGAATAGTATGTGGTTTGAAAGGGATATTGCAGGTGGTGGTTTTCCTATGTACAGAGCACAGAGCAGTCTCTCAATTCCCTTTGGTAGGTGAGTCCTGGTTAAGGATTATGCCCAAAACATCAACTCTCTTTCTCCTCGGATGCTGCCTGACCTCCTGCACCTTTTCCAGTGCCACACTTTATTGAGTCTTAACTAGTTAAGTCTTAACTGCCCTCTGGGTAATTAATGCTGCCAGCAACACCCATACTCTGTGAAGGAATAAAGAAGAGACGTGGCTTCTGATGGGGCTGCCAGCAGAGGAAAGCTGCCAGAAGGCAGCAGGACTTTTACCCAACTGGATCCTTGATCTAGTGGGTGGCCTGAGCTGTCCTAACAAGTGTCTGACTGCACCTACGTTGCACCAGGTCTCATTTAGAGAAGTGAGGAGGGTCTCAGTGGTGGATGGATATGGTCTCCCATTGCATAAAATTAATTCTATCCAGCATTGCAGAAAAGGAGCAGAGGCTATAGGTATTAAATAGGGTGAAGATAAAGAAAACGTGGTAAATAGATTTGCATCACTCCAGGTTAATAATCTACTAGGTCCAACACTAGTTGTTGAAGAAAGCAATAGTAAGTAGTGGAGGAGGAAATATGCAATTTCTGACAATAATCTGTCAATCTTCCTTGCATTAGGGAGTGATTCAAGGGGATGACGGGATATTAAAAATTCCACTCCAAAGAAGGAAGAGCTCAAACCTAATCATTATTGGTCCATCAGTGAACATCAGTGAAGAGAACTTACTAGAGACTATTGTTGAGAACAAAATTAATTCTCTCTTCAGAGGGGCATAAGTTAACCAACCTTGGTGAAGACAAATGCGTCTGACAGGACTTAGTTCTTCCAAACAACAGGTAAAGTTGATGAAGGAGATAGAAATCATGTTGCATAAATGCATTTCCAAGAGGATTTAATTAAGTACATTTTAGCAGACTTATTTAGAAAATTGGCTTACATACTATTAAAGGAATGGGGTAACTGATTACATATTGCATTAGTACACATTACATATAAAACTGATCATACATATAAGGTTACAGATATAGAATAACATGCAAGTACAGTAGAGCAGAAGGGAGGAGAAACCTGTCATGGGAAGGATAAGTTCTGGAACACACGACTTGGAGGCAGGTTCTATTGGAGATTTCAAAGGGCATCTGAATGTATATTTGAAGAAGAATAACGTGGAGGGTTATAGAGGACAAGCTGGGACTAAATTGTGGGACTAAGTTGATCAGTTCTTTCGGAGAACTTGTGTAATTATGGAAGATTCCTTGATTTTATGATCCTTTTTGTAAAAGTACAGTTCTGTAAACCACAAAGGTAAGGTGCTGATCACCTAATTGTTCAAATAACAAATCACCTCTTATACGATTTGCTTTCACATTGATTTGCGGATAACTGTCTGTAGCGCATTTGAAAATATGGACACATGCAAATTTTAAGATGCTAGCTCATCAAGAATTGTGTTGCCCTGGCCATTATGCCTTGCTAGAAAGTGCTGTGTAGAAAAAAATTGATTTTAAATTTTGAGTCAAATTAACTGCTATCAAGTGTGGCAATCAAGAGTGACCTTCTTAGTTGAACAGGGTCAGTTCCCATTTTCTGTCATGATTGATTTGCCTTTAGGGAGTGAATCAATATGGTATTGTTTGTGCAAAAACTAATAGCAGGATTTATCAAGATTTTGAATTTTGGACACCATACAAATTGTCTCCTCTCAACATTTTGATATTCCTAAATTCCTTTTGCATAAACTATCCAAAATTTGTAATATGCCAACACCCAGCTTCAGCAGCAATGAAAATGAAGCCTCTAATTTCTCATTGACCATGTGATTATAGATTGATTCAAACAATGAATCACAGTCATAGCACTCAGGAATTGTTTAGTCCCTGCAATGTGCTCGTAAGGCTTTCTCAAAAACATGTTGGGAGGACAACAATGTTATTCTTCAAAAATACCCAAGTAGATACTCAATTTGCACTCAAGGACCAATCTGGGCTTAGAAATTCATGTCCCTGACCCTCACAAAACCCTTAACCCTTCCACCATGCAACAGTAGAAGCCTCCAGATTTTTAAACCCATTTGATCCATGATGTCAATTTTGCAGTTCGGAAACCGATAAAAAAGTACAATTGATTTTGCTGCAAAAATTGTTGAGCCAATGTCCTTGGGAAATCTCCTGGAGCCTAGCCTTTTATTTTCTGTCCATTTAGATAAGCCATGTTAAAAACTGCTTTTGAAATACTCAGTTTTCCAATTGTTTTATTAATTTGGTTTGTTTTTGTCAATTTGTTATCACTCGTTTCCTTCTCTGACTTCTCCGTTTTGGGTTATTCTTGCCTAATGTTACGAGAATGTTGAAACACTCCTGCTTTCTGCTGAGCTGTTATTAAAGTTCCCTTCTGTTTCTCAATGTCTTTTAGTGCTGTTTTATTCTCATTCAGCCTACTAACCTTCAGCTTGCATGATAATGTGAATGGGATAAAGGGGCGTGGGGGACCTAATTTATCAGCTGCCTCTCACTTAAAGACTTTGGAGAGCAGCACGGGTGTCTTTTAGTTTTTCCGAAAAACCCAATGGACTTTCCCAGCTGGCAGTTATTCAGTTACATCACAAGACTGAAGTAACTGCTCTCCCCAGTTTGGCACTTCTGCAGATTATGGGTCTGCATCAACTTGGCATCACGTGTGGGTAGCCTACACCAGGGATTGATTCTTCTCAAGATGAACACATTTATTTTATATTTCAAATGCTCCCAATCAGCGATTCCTCAAGAAGTCTGCTGCCAGTACTTTGAGATTTCAAAAGTGTTTGTAAAAATTGCTAGCTTGGTACATAAACACCAAATATCATGAGCAATCTCCACCTGCTGAAATTGTGTTGCCTTCTTTAGGGCTGTAAAGGAACTAGCAATGGTTTCTGCATGTGAAATGGTTTGCTCATATCACTGCATATCAGCTTACATTAGAACTAACCAACTCATTACCAATGATGCAATCTGGGTATGTTATATCCATATGTCATGAAAATCAGTTATTTGCAACTCATGTTTAAGAAGTCTGCTCGTGTACTTGGTGCACTCAAGCCAGCTCATTGGCCTTGCAAAGATCAGCTACCCCCATCTGTTTAGCATTGTTTTTTATTAAATTGTTCCCTGCTTTTTCAATTATCCGCCAGTTCTGTTGTCCTGCTCTTGCCCAAGTAACACTGCATTTGGCACAATGCTCTCCTTTTGCTTTTCTATCATGCTCAGAGTGCTTCGGATTTCTTGGAATTATTTGCCTTTTATTACGTTATTCAACTTTTGTGATGAAGGGCTTATGCCCAGAACGTCAACTCTCCTGCTCCTCGGATGCTGCCTGACCTGCTGTGCTTTTCCAGTGCCACACTTTTTGACTCTGATCTCCAGTATCTGCAGTCCTCACTTTCTCCTTATTTCATGTGTACTCTATCCAAAGGCAACTCTTTGCTCATTGTCTGACGATGCTTCATCCTGAGACATTTTCTTTGGTCATTTTTATCTGCCGTGATTTGCCATCCCCAGTCCCACGTTTACCTTCGCTAGTTTAGGAATGAAATCTGCGGCACTTACGTTATTCCAAACCACATGTTAGCCATCGAGGCAACTGAAATAATCTGCCCCAAATTACTTCCCCAAAGAAGACCAAATTGGCTGAAATAGAAAGCACTTTGATTGAGAACCTGAAGGAGTCTAAAGGTACTCCACAGCCATTGATCCTGGCATTGTTATAATGTAGATGAATGAGGCAACCAACATGTGACAGCTAGGCCATGTAAACAGCAATAAAATAAATAGATTGTCTGTGTTTAATGTTTCTGTGGGAAAAGTTAGCCAGGAAAGCAGGAAAATACCGAGCTTTTCTGAAAATAATACCTCTGGATTCATTTCCAGTCTTCTCAAAGGTGGCATCTTCCACGTTGCACTGCTTAAATCTTTGGAGTGGGGTTTGAACCCCTCAGGTCTCAGAGACAACAGTTGTATCAATAAGGCAAAGCAGACAGTGAAGAGGAAGGAAGAGAGCTTTAAAAAAAAGCCTGATTTCAACATTACTCTTGAGAGAAATTAAATTCTGTATTTTATACACTTTCTTTATAGAACACAAACATTTCACAATCTTACTGAGAGATATTTAATTGGATCTAAAGCAAGGCTGTTAAACATTTTGGATCCACTCCATGTAGTACAGCAGATCATTTAATGTTGCCTAACATTGATAGATGCTGTATCTATTACTGCTGAACATGTATATCGTATTGGACATACTGGGAAAATTTATATCATATTATTAATTGGGAACTTGAGTTCAAAGTAGTAATAAATGGCTTTTTGATCTTTAGTTCTGTGAAGGTAACCTTTTAAAGCAGAGGGTTAGAAGTGCATTTCTAAGAAGGGTAGATTAGTTTTCCTGTTCCCCACGCCATCAGACAAGGAAGAAATAGCGAGCTGTTTTAACAATCCAAGTAGCTGAGCTGGAAGAGGCCCTGAGATTTTTTTAAGAATTCAGTCAGGAAAAGTCACATTCTGCCTGTCTATGTCTCTCTGAGAGAGAGAGAGAGAGAGAGAGAGTGTGAGAGAGAGAGAGAGAGAGAGAGAGAGAGAGTAATGCAGCGAATCATATCAGGTGGGTGTGCACAGAGTCATTGAAAGGAATGCTAGCCTGGGTATCAGTTAAATAAGAAAAAAAAGAATGAAAATGAGTATGATACTTCACTGGATTTCAGTGCCTGTAAAGGAACTTATTGGGGAAAAAAAATATTGAATATTTCATTGTTCATGATAAGCTTGTTCTAAATTGCCATGCAGTTTTGCTTCTTCATTTATTTTTGTGAATTGATTTCAAGTTCTTTTGTTAAAAGTACATTGGCAGCCTCATGTGAATATATTCTGTGACTAACCCCCACAGCAAATAACTTGTAAAACTATAATCTGTCAAAATTTCACTCTGGGATCTAATTTGCTCAGTAATACCATCAGTTAGGATCATAACAATACTGACTGAAAAACTTTTTATTAATTAGCTAGCCAATATTTATTAATAAACTTGTCATGATACATTTATGGTCATTACTCCCTCATTGTGGATCGCAGCAGCAGAATCTAATTAATGTTTTCTCCTTTGTTGATAAGTGCTCTCTCCACAAACTTCATCAAACCAGCTCGTAAAGTTAACACTATTGTCATTTTCACACATAACATGTGCAATGTCCCATTCAGAATTGGGAAAATAGCTGAATGCTATGTCTGAAAAAAGATCACAAATGACAATGGATTGCTTTTCACATTTATTTTCGAATCATAAAACAACACATGGATAAGTGTTTGTTAGCCTACAAGTCAGTACATTAAATAACCCATTCTAGAATGAGTTCGAGGTAGTCATCTACTATTAGAGTTTGTATCACTTTCACAGCTTCTCTCCAGATCTGATTCTGTTACTCTTCTGTTTTGTGTAATAATGCTTCAACAAAGGAAATATTAGAAGTTATACTGTATGGTATATCCAATATTCAATCCATTCAATATGTAATTGCTTAACTTTCCTTTCTAAGAAGGGTTGACTATTCTGTCATTATGTTATGGGCATTGGCAGTATTTCTATTGAATAATTGATTGCAACATTTCCATCCCATACAGTTTTGGCGTTGAGCTTTTATCCATCTAACCTCTGTTGGCTCAAGAACCTTACAACATCTTGAATTTTTCACTGTGCCTGATTGCTGTCTACCATTCCTCATGTATTTTCATATATATCATTCTAAGATTGAGTTCCTTTCAATGCCTGCAGACGGACATTGCTCATCCTTGTTCATAATGAACTGCTCAAAACTGAAAAGCAGTGCAAACATTGACAAAGAAATGGACCAACAATGGGTGAATAGACCAAAACTATATTAGTATAAGATGTGTGTTGCCTCAGTGTAATCACAGTTATAAGTTGAAGACTGTCATAGAAATGTAGCTCCAACATTATACCAAATTTATAAAATACTAACATTAGGTGCAAATTATCTGTTTACATTTGAAATGTATTACTTGCTTCTCAGCATAAATTTATCTCACTATCACAACACTAAACAGAAAGAACACAAGCTCCAAACTACTTGGTCTAATAGTACACCATTTGTATTTCATCCCTTCCTGTGAGAAAGCAGGATGTTTGGAATCCCCTTATCCAAATGCAGCTGAGGCAATGTTTCAATGAATTGAGAAACAACTCTGCAAATAACCTGCTGTCTGAAAGCTAATTTATACATGCTGTATATATCATCGGTAATAGGGTTTGTTCACGTTATAGAATAAGTGGTACAGAAGTCATCCAGTTTGAGCTGGCAAACATTGACAGCTCTTGTTGTAACATTACATTTTAACCATGTTAATTTGTTTACTATTAGTAGATGTAGAAAGTAAATAAAACAAACAAAGTTTGAAGTATTTGTGTGTGTTCCTATCCTTTCATGTATTCAAATTCTATCAGCGTCAGCTCAGAAAGATATGCAATGTTCTCATTGTTGCAAGAAGCTTTTGATCTGTATTAACTGTGGGCTGTGATTTTTCTTCCCAGATTGAATTGACAATTTCCTTTGAAGCAGAACTAACAACTATATGACCTGATCTCAAAACCAAACATTACAACTGGGTTTTCAATGAATGCTGCACTGTCCCTTGACTGAATTCTTTTCAGCCATTGTATAATGTAGATTGCAGATAATAGATTGCTGATACACAACATCAATGCTGTAACATTGATATTGAAAACAGCCCTGATGTTAAAATAAAAATATACATTGTGCCAGGCACTTAGTTGATAAAATATGACTTACTTGCTTAAAGTAGAATCACAATTAGCATTTGAAATGTTTGCTTGCATTTCAAGAGCCTTACAATTCTGTCTGGAATTGTATAACTCCTCCTTAGAGATTTGTGGTCACAGAGTAATGTCAATCGGAGCTTAATGCATTTTCTGAGAATTTGCATAGCTCACCAAACTATAATGCAGCAACTGGCCTGATAATCTGTATTAGTGTTGTTAACTGAAGGACAAATATTGCCTAGGATTATGGGACCTCTCACATTCTTCATGGAATCTTGATGTGGGATCTTTAAGGTCCATATGAAGGGAGAAACAGGGCCTCAGTTTAATGTCTCAACCACAAGATGACACATTTGACTCCGTCAGGGGAGTAGCAGTTGAGACTTATGCACTCTGGGGTGTGAATTGAACCTACACATTGTAACTCCAATATGAGAAGACAACCACTGAGCTAAAGTTGACAAGAGTGGGAGTGCTCCACACACAAAAGAATTTATGTCAAATGAAGGATGTTTCGCTCTTCCGTTCACCAGCTTTTCCTCTCTCTGTGCCTGTGGGTTTGCTTGTGATTTTGGCGAAAAATATTGGCATATTGGAAATCATTTGCAAAAAATTGAACACATTTCCAGGAATTGCAATAAAAAACAGTATTAGATTAATTTAGTAACACAGCCAGCTTTTTGAAGTGGCTATCCATTAAAGGAAAATATCCCTTTAGTTTTCATGACAGGGAAAAGCATCAGGGCAAAAACCAGGACAGGAGGGATTGGAAAAAATGACCAAAAACTTGGCAAAGATCTGGGTGTTGCAAAGCTTTCCTAATGTGGATGGAGCAACGGGGCTTTGGAGAGGGACGTAGAGAGTATAAGAATGAAGAAGGCTCCTGTCAGCAGCAAAATGGCAAATGCAGAAAATCTACACAAAAAAAATCTATGCTGAGGATGATGGGAATACAGGAGTAAAGAGTATCGCAAAAATATGGTGGGTTAAGTCTCTGAAGAGATTTATATCTGAAGAGAAGAATTTTATACTGAGGGTATCGGAGACCAGTGAACCAATGCAGGTGAACAAGGACAGGAGTGATGGAAAATAACTGTGGGCGGCACGGTGGCACAGTGGTTAGCACTGCTGCCTCACAGCGCCTGAGACCCGGGTTCATTTCCCGACTCAGGCGACTGACTGTGTGGAGTTTGCACGTTGTCTGCGTGGGTTTCCTCCGGGTGCTCCGGTTTCCTCCCACAGCACCAAAGATGTGCGGGTCAGGTGAATTGGCCATGCTAAATTGCCCGTAGTGTTAGGTAAGGGGTAAATGTAGGGGTATGAGTGGGTTGCACTTCGGCGGGTTGGTGTGGACTTGTTGGGCCGAAGGGCCTGTTTCCACACTGTAAGTAATCTAAACTAATATTCCTTTAGTGTGTTGTACAGTACGTTTCACACAGTCAGGAAGAAGTTACATCTGGAGACAGACACAGTCTGAGTGAATATCTAGTTTGGGGATATTGGAGCAGCTTGGGAATTTGGTGCAAAGGGGAAGAAGTGCTTTTAGCTTGCCCTTTCAGCTCACAACTTGTAAGCCCTTTTTACAGGATACATTGAAATCCAGGATCAGGGGCCCATCACAAAAAAAGTGACATTGCCGGAAAACCTTAAGTCCATTGGTTGGGTAATAGCTGCTAAATTGACCACTCATTTTTGGTCACTTTCAAATTGAAGATACATCGGGGAAATATTTACAGATTACAAGCTGAAAAATGAGTCGAAATTTTTTTTTTACAAATTAACAACTAAGTAAATAAACAGTGATGCAGGGCCATAATGGGGAGCTGGTGGACCCCATTGCAGTTCATAGTGACCATATCTGTAGTAAGTAGTTACTTGAGGAACTCTGACTCAGAGTTGATGAACTGGAGTCAGAGCTTTGAACATTGTGACTCCTCAGGGAGGGGGAGGGGCGTTACCAGGACACTGTGTCTCAGGAGGCCGTCACAGTCCTGAGATTAACGATCTCAAAGTTGGTCAGCAGTCAGGGACAGAGGCTGTGACCACAAGTGAGGGCGGTAAAGGGATTCAGGAGGTAGTGCTGAAGGAGCCTCAGCCCTTGACCCTGTATAACAGGTTTGAAGCTCTTGCTCCCTGTGTGGATGAGAGTGGGAGCTGGAGGGAAGATGAGCAAACTGACCATAGCACTATGGTGTGGGGAGCCATTCAAAAGGGGAGGGAAAAGAATACTGTAATTGTAATTGAGGATGGTATAGTCAGGGGAAGTGACACTGTTCTCTGTGGCCAGGATCGAGAGTCCCAAAGACATCCTGGTGCCCAGGTTCAGGGTATCTCATTCTGGGCTACAGAGGAATGAGGAGTGGGAGGGGAAAGCTCCAATTGTCGTGGTCCATCAAGGTGCCATTGTTATAGGTAGAAAGAGTAAAGAGGTTCTGCTGAGAGAATATGATCAACTAAGGGCTAAATTCAAAAGCAGAACCAAAAAGGTAATAATCTCTGGATTACTACCAGAGACATGAGCTAATTGGAACAGGGTCAACAAGATGAAAGAGATAAACATGTGGTTCAAAGATTGAGGTGGGAGAAACAGGTTCACCTTCATAGGACATTAACTGGGGAAGGACAGAACTTGTTCTGATATGATAGACTGTACCTGAGTTCTGAAAACCAAAGCACTGTGGATGCAGGAATTCAGAAACACAAACAGAAATTGCTTGAAAAACTCAATATGTCTGGCAGCATCTGTGGAGTGACATTTTGGGTCCAGTGACCCTTCTTCAGCATCTTCGCCTGAATCATGATGGGATCAGATTCCTGCTGAATGCCATAACCTGGGCTACAGATCAGCTTTAGACTAAAGAGTAGGATATTGGGGGCTCATGGTGGGGGTGGGGGGGTGAGGAGATGTGGTGGGAGGCGCTGGGTTCAGTGGCAAGGAAAATTACACAATCAAAGGTAAAGGAGAGTGTGGGGCTGTTGGTTAATGATGGGGCTGGTCATTACTAAAGACTTAAAGGAAGGGACAGAATGTATAAATGTCATCTTACATCGAGAAACCATAAAAGTGAAGGGGAATTCGGTAATAGAACAAACAAAGCCTTTGCACCTTAATGCACAAAACATTCAGAATAAATTAAATGAATTGACGGTGCAAATCGAGATAAATTAATTTGATCTCATAGCTATTATGGAAACAGGGTTACAAGGAGATTTAAACTAGAAACTTACCATTCAGGGATATTTAACCTTTTGGAGAGACAGAATGAATGGAAAAGGTGGTGGGGTAGCACTGTTAACAAGAAATAACACGAGGACAGCTGTGACAGATTATCTAAACTTGGATGATGTTGAGTCCATTGTAAAATTCAGGGAAAAATAAAGGAGAAGATAACATTGGGTAGGAGTAGTATACAAACTTCTAAACTGTGGGGAAGGCTATCAATCAACAAATAATAAGGGCATGTAAAAGAATATGGCAATGATTATGGGTGACTTTAATTTTCAGGTTGATTGTGTTGCTCAAATTGGTAAGGGTAGTTACAACAACAAATTGGTAGAGTGATTGAGGGAACGTTTCCTAGAGCAATATGTCATGCAGTCAACCAGAGAGAAGGCTATCTTGGATCTGGTAATGAGGAATAAGGTAGGTTTACTAAATGGCCTCCAACGAAAAGACCCCACTTGGAAGTCGTGATTGTAATACAATAGAATTTATTATTCAGTTGGAGGAAGAGAAACTTGGATCGGAAACAATTGTATTTAAATTAAGGAAAAGGAATTACAATAGAATGAGGGAAGAGTTAACTCAAGGGAACGGGGTGGATAGATAGGCAAGATTGACCTAAGTAAGCAGGAAGTAATTCATGATTCACAGCAAAAATACATTCCGGTAAGGAGGTAAGATTTTAAAAAAGAGTTAACCAATCATAGCTAAGCAAAGAAGTAAAGGCGAGTATTAAGTTGAAAGAAAAAGTATACCAGGATACCAAAGTCAGTGATCGTCCTGGGGGCTGGAATAAATTCAGAATCCAGCAAAAAAGATCAAAGAAGAAAACAAAGAGAGAGAAAATAAACAACATCAGTAAACTGGCAAGGAAGATAAAAGCTGACAATAAGAGCTTCTTTAAATATCTGAAAAGGAAGACATATGTCAAAATGAACACTGGCCCTCTTGAAGATGGTTCTGGGGAGATGGTTTTGTGGAACAAGGAAATGTCAGAGGAGTTAAACAGATATTTTGCATCAGTCTTTATGGTGGAAGATACTATGAACATGCCATTGATACAAGACAATATGGGGGAGGAACCCCCACTAAAGAAGTATTATTAGACAAGGTAATGGGGCTAACAGGCAGATAAGTCCCCTGGATCCGATGGCTGGTATCCTAGGATCCAAAAAGAGGTAGTTACAGAGATAGTGAATGCACTGGATGTAATTTTCCAAAGATTACTAGATTCAGCAGAATTACTCATTGGCTCATGGACAGGAAACAGTGAGTGGAGATACGGGTATCTTTTTCAAGTTGGTGACCTCTGATCAATGGGGTTCCACAGGGATCAGTGCTGGGACTGCAATTGTTTACAATGTATATTAATGACTTAGAGGAAGGAAGTGAATATTGGCAAATTTAAAGATACCACAAAATAGTTGGAGAGACAGGTAATGAGAGGAACACAATCCAAGAAATATTGATAGGTTAGGTAAATGGAGTATAATGGAAAAATGGATGTTCGTTTTGGAAGGGAGAACAAAAGAACAGAATGCTATTTAAAAACTACAGAAAGCTGCATACAAAGGGACTTGCGCATGAAACACAGGAAGCTAGCATACAGGTGCAGCAGGTAATCAGGAATATTAATGGAACAACAGCCCTTATTGCAAGGGAGTTGGAATGTAAGAGGAGAAAAGTTTTACTGGATCTGTATAAGATGCTAGTGAGAGAATATTCGGAGTATTCTGATCATTTTTGGACCCCTAATTTCAGGGAAGATATTTCATTGGAGGCAGTTCAGAGAAGGTTCACTAGGATGACGATTATCAGATGGGTAAACAGATTGAGCCTCTACTCACAGGCATTTAAAAGAATGAGAGATGATCTCACTGAAGTATACAGGATTCTTAAGGGGGTTGACAGAGTAAGTGTGGAGAGGATGTTTCCCTTATGGAAGTCCCAGACCAGAGGGCATAGTCTCAGAATAAGGGGGTGTCAATCTTAAACTGAATTGTGAAGAAATTTCTGCAGAACAAAGAGCTGAGGGACAGGGACCTTGTGTATATTTAAGGGCCGATCCTCCATCCAGTTCTTCATTCAATTCTTTTATTCCTTTGCCTTCCACTACACAGTTCAACAAAGACAACCATCCATCTCAGACATGGTTGTCCAATTGCAAATCAGCATTATTGCCCACTACTCAGTGCCATGGGTCCCCTTTGTGCTGTTTACTTCATCTTAAAAATTGAGGGGCTTTTCTCTTGCAGTGGTCATGTCCGTACCTCTGAACTTGAAGATCAGAGTTCAAGTCCCACCTGTTCCAGTTCCCACCTCTTCCTGTAGCAGATATATTAAAGTTGGACTTAATTTCAGAAAGTTTTAAGATAATGAGTATTCATCTTCCAAGTGGGAATTTGCCTCAGGACAATGTGAGCCTTGACCCGTTGTTGTCACACTGCCAACCTATTGTTTCAGTCTGACTTTTCCACTGTCATTTTCAAATGTTGGTTCTTGTTCAATTAGCTCAACCCACCCTTTCCCGGAGGCAGGATTAAATTGTGTTCAAAATAAACACTTTAGCAACTATTCAGTTTCAGGTAAAACCAACTAAGAGATAAAGTCCATATTTCAACACACTTTCACCCATTGCTAAGGAGCTAAAACAAATTACAGAGATAATTTGCCATGACATAAACAATAATCTATTTCTAGATGTTGTGTATTCAGTTCTACTAATGAAGAAGGTAACTTAACCCTTTCCCGCAAAAGCATTGGTGCTGATTAAATTTCTAAACATGGTAATGAACTATAGGAATGCTCATTGGTGCTGATTGCTAATTAAGTAGTCGGACCTCCTAATGCTCTGAAGAAAGAAAAAGAAACACAAATATGGTGACTGCACTGCCATGATAACACTGGCAATACTCAGTCACAGTTTAGTGTTCAGGTTTTATAATTAAAATAAACCAGTGATACAACATTTGCAATTTAAATACCAATTTAAAAATTCACTTTACACAATCTGTGACCAAGGAAAATTGGTAATTATAGTGCAACATAAATTGTTCACATAATGTGGCGGTTACCTAATTTGATTGTGTTTAACACACTCTAAGCCAATTAACACAGAAAACATCGTGTACACTTTGTGTTTTACACATGCATTAAATCCACGAAAAGCAGCTGCTCTGAGGCTAATTGAGTGCTGTACTTCTTTCTTATTGTTGTGTGTCCTGGAAATGGCCAGGCAGAAACCAGATGCATTGAACTCGAAGGGGTTGTGAGATTTTTGAGATTTCTGTTGTAATGGGTTACAATTCAAGGGCTGAAAGGGGGCATAACACTGATTGTACTGCAGGTAAATAGGGCAGAGTCGAAAAGGGTGGCACAGGAAAAGCACAGCAGGTCAGGCAGCATCTGAGGAGCAGGAGGATCAGGCATAAGCCTTTCATCAGGAAGTGGGGGTGTGGTGGGGGAAGGGGACTGAGAGATAAATATGAGGGCTGGTGTGGGGCTGGGAAGGTGATAGGTAGATGCAGGCAGGGGTTGATAGGTCGGAGTGGAGGTGGAGTGAATAAGTGGGAAGGAAGATGGATTGGTGGGACAGTTCAAGAGAGTGGTGCCAAGTTGGAGGGTTGGATCTGGGATGGGGTGGGGGGAGGTGAGATGAGGAAACTGGTGAAATTGATACTGATGCCGTGTGGTTGGAGTGTCCCAAGGCAGTAGATGGGCCATTCTTCCTTCAGGCATCAAGTGGCTAGGATTTGGCGGTGGAGGAGGCCTAGGACTTGCATGTTGGCTGAGTGGGAGGGGGAGTTGAAGTGGTCGGTTACAGGGTGAAGAGGTTGTTTGGTGTGCGTGTCCCAGAGATGTTCTCTGAAACGTTCTGTGAGTTGGCGTCCTGTCTCCTCAATGTAGAGACCACATTGAGAACAATGAGCACAGTAGGTTAGATTAGATTAGATTAGGGATGAGGTATTTGGATGGGCAGGAAATAATGCAGTCTGCTTGGACACCGGCTAACAGATAAATCCGATGAAGCAGCTGGCCAGAATTGATGATAACACATGATCTGAAACCGAACAGCCACTAAAAGGATTTGACACTTCCTATCGTGGGAGTTAAAGTTAATGCAAAATCTCAAAGGCATTACTGGGGAATGCAACTGATTCCTTCTCACCTTGAACTGTGCATATTCACCAACACAGTCTGACATGAAATGACCTGTTTGCCCCTGGCTTGTGAACCTTCTGCTGGAGTCCACACCTCATTAGTCGTGCCAGTCTAACCCATCTTTCTTTTCATCCTCATCCTTCACTTCCCTGGTGGAATTAAATCCCAGAATGGGGAAAAAAAAGATTTAAAATGTTGACAATACTCAGAGGCATCTGTGGTGAAAGAGAATTAATATTTCAGGTCAGAACTGATGAAATGTCACTGACCTAATTTGTGAACTGTGTTCCCTCTTCTCTGATGCGACCATACCTGCTGGGTATTTTCAGCAATTTCAGTTTTTATTTCAGATTTCCAACACCTGCATTTCGCTGTTGCTATTGCAGCCTGGAAGCCTCTTGGTTGCTGAATATTTCAAATACAGTTTACATGTGTCATCAGAGATTCCTTTGTTTAATTTACAGGAAAGATTTATCAGCATTCTTAAGTGGTGCAGATAAAATACACAATACACTTCTTATTCTTCAGAACTTTGTTAGTCATACCTTCTACGTCCTGCCTCAGGACACAGTGCTGAAATAAACTATGCCATTTTTCTCACAATATTGACCCAAATCTTCTGATGTAGGAAAAGACCTTTACTCAAGTCACATTATTTTTGCATGTCTGGAGGCTTCCAAGCTGCAATAGCAACAGTGAAATGCTGCAGGTGTTGGGAATCTGAAATAAAAACTGAAAATGCTCAAAATACAAGGGCATCCTAACACATGCAAATCCATGGTAATTACACAGAAGGTCTAAACTTGTGATGACTAGATTTACCTTCCTTTGATTGCTGCATGATTCCAACAACAATAGGATCAGGTGCTCAGAACCAGGGAAACTTGCGCACTTTGCTTTATATTGACATTTATACTTATGCTGATTTACTTTGAGTTTTTGTAGTAGGTGTGAAGCCAATGGAACATGAAGTAAATCGGTTAGTATCAAAGCACAACGATGAAGTGAGAGCACCACTAGTAATATTCATTCCCCCTCCCAGCAAAGTTCAATCTCTCCAGACAATGTTCAACCTTCCCTGGCATTGTTCATGAATGATGAGCAGAATAGTGTTAGGTGCGTCTTTCAGAGGGAAATGAGTCTGGGGGTGGGTTACTCTTCGGAGGGTCGGTGTGGACTGGTTGGGCCAAAGGGCCTGTTTCCACACTGTAGGGAATCTAATCTAAAAAAATCGGCCATTCAGTCCTTTGATCCTGATCCATTCAGTAAGATCATGGCTGATCTGTTTGTGTGCCAATTTCAATATTCCCATCTACCCCAATAACCCTTGGTTCTCTCACATAACAATCTATCCACCTTTAACTTAAAAATATTCAGTAACCCCTCTCCTCTTCATTCTAAGACAGAGAGTTGAACCCTCTGAGAGAGAAATAAAATCCTTCAATCAGTCCTAAAAGCATGACCCCTAACTATTAGTCGGTGCTACAGAGATCTGGGCTCACGCACACAAAGAACCATCATGAGCACATCCTCCTTGTCAAGACCATTCAAGATCTTATACATTTCAATCACATCATCCCTCAATCTGCCAATCTCCAGAGGAATTGAACCCAACTTCTCCAAAGTTGCCTCCTTAGACAGATGAATGCCCTATTCTGCTGTGGTTCTGTGACCCAAACTGCTGCCTGGAAATAGGTGTGAACAGAGTCGATGTGCTTTTTCTGTCTGAGCATGTGGGCTTTGTTTTTGAGTGATGTGAGGCATTTAAAAACAATTGCATTAATCAGGCACTCACCCTGTATAGGCTGAGGTCGTCCATAATCATAGCATCCTTATGTGCAGTACCTGCCATAAGCAACTGTTTGGGGTTCAAATGGTGGTCACTCGAAATCTTGACTTGGCCATTGGTCATTACAGATTAAAGATGGCCATCTCTGTGAATCAGAAATCATCTCAGGTGACCTTGAAAGTGGCTGTGGGGAACAATTTATAAAGTTAATATGAAATCTCAAAGGCATTACCAAGGGATGCAACTGATTCCTTCTCACCTTGAAGTGTGCCTATTCACCAACAAAGTCTTATATGTAATGATGCCTTTCTTGAGTGACGTGAGGTTGGGAAGACAAGGTCTCTGTCCTCATACAGCAACTCTAAGCTCCTACTGCCTCTTTGTGACATGATTGCTGATGCATTTCTTGGAATAAGTTTCAGGTCAGAGTCCTCATGTCCCAGTATATGGCGGTGAATCCTAAACCATCATTTGTGAATGTTGTGACTGCTGAGGACCTGTTGATACTCCCCACACAGGTTCATTGCAAGGGTGGCTGAGCTCCACCAGCTGTGGAACACGTTACCTAAAGGGTCAGATATATCCAAGAACACTGCATGGATGGACATTTTGGTCGGCATGGACCACTTTGGGCCAAAGGGCCTGTCTCTGTGCTTGAGGACTTTATGACTCTATGACATGGTCACCCCATCGTGATGCCATTGGCCATCACAATGACAGGCCGATATTATTGCATCATCATAAGACATGGGTGAGGTCCCGGAAGACTGGAGGGTAGCAAATGTGCCATGGTTCAAGAAGGGCTGCAGAGACCGTAAGCTTAACATTTGTGGTGGATAAGTTACTTGAGAAGATTCTGGGGGATAAGGTATATATCAAGACAAGGTTTGATTAGGAATAGTCAACATGGCTTTGTGAGTGGGAGATGATGCCTCACAAATTTGTTAGAGTTCTTTGATGAAGTGACCAGGAAGGCTGATGAGGGCAAGGCAATAGACATTGTCTATATGGATTTCAGTCAGGCCTTTGATAAGTTTCAACGTGGTAGACTAATCTAGAAGGTTAGATCGTATGGAATCCAGGGTGAGCTGGCAAATTGGATACAAAATTGGCTTTATGTTAGGAAGCAGAGGGTAATAGTGGAAGGTTGCTTGTCAGACTGGAGGCCTCTGATTAGTGGAGTGCCTCAGTGGTCAGTGCTGGATGCATTACTGTTTGTTATAGAGTCATAGAGTCATAGAGATGTACAGCATGGAAACAGACCCTTCGGTCCAACCCGTCCAACCCGACCAGATATCCCAACCCAGTCTAGTCCCACCTGCCAGCATCCAGCCCGTATTCTTCCAAACCCTTCCTATTCATATACCCATCCAAATGCCTCTTAAATGTTGCAATTGTACCAGCCCCCACCACTTCCTCTGGCAGCTCATTCCATACACGTACCACCCTCTGCATGAAAAAGTTGCCCCTTAGGTCTCTTTTATATCTGTCTCCTCTCACCCTAAACCTATGCCCTCTAGTTCTGGACTTCCCGACCCCAGGGAGAAGACTTTGTCTATTTATCCTATCCATGCCCCTCATAATTCTGTAAACCTCTATAAGGCCACCCCTTAGCCTCCGACGCTCCAGGGAAAACAACCTCAGCCTGTTCGGCCTCTCCCTATAGATCAAATCCTCCAACCCCGGTAACATCTTGTAAATCTTTTCTGAACCCTTTCAAGTTTCACAACATCTTTCCAATATGAAGGAGACCAAAATTGCACGCAATATTCCAAAAGTGGCCAAACCAATGTCCAATACAGTTGCAACATGACCTCCCAACTCCTGTACTCAATACTCTGACCAATAAAGGAAAGCATACCAAACGCCTTCTTCACTAACCTATCTGCCTGCAACTCCATTTTCAAGGAGCTATGAAGCTGCACTCCAAAGTCTCTTTGTTCAGCAACACTCCCTAGGACCTTACCATTAAGTCCAGCTAAGATTTGTTTTTCCAAATTGCAGCACCTCGCATTTATCTGACTAAAACTCCATCTGCCACTTCTCAGCCCATTGGCCCATCTGGTCCAGATCCTGTTGTAATCTGAGGTAACCCTCTTTGCTGTCCACTACACCTCCAATTTTGGTGTCATCTGCAAACTTACTAACTGTACCTCTTATGCTCGCACCCAAATCATTCATGTAAATGACAAAAAGTAGAGGACCCAGCACCGTCCCTTGTGGCACTCCACTGGTCATTACCCTTGCTAAGCAGTCTCCCAAGGGGAGCCTTGTTGAACGCCTTAGTGAAGTCCATATAGATCAATGATTCAGATGAGATTATACAAGTTTGCAGATGACACTAAAATAGGCGATATTGTGGATGGTAAGAAAAGTTATCAGAAATTGCAGCAGGACCTTGATCAGCTGAAAGGCCGAGAAATGGCAAATAGATTTTAATGTAGATAAGTGTGAGGTCTTGCACTTTGTAAAGTCAAATCAAGGTAGGACTTTCATGGTGAATGGTAGGGCCTTCAGGTGTGTATAGAACAGAGGGATCTTGAAATTCAGGTGCACAGTTCTCTGAAAGTGGAGTCACAGGTAGACAGGGCAGTGAAGAAGGCTTTTGGCACACTCTCCTTTATCAGTCAGGGCACTGAGTATAGAAGTTGGAAAGTTATACAGTGGTTAGACAGGACATTGATGAGGCTGCACTTGGAGTACTGTGTTCAGTTTTGGTCACCTTGCTATAGGAAGGATGTTATTAAACTGGAAAGAGTGCAGAAAAAATTTACAAGAATATTGCCTGGACCCAATGGTCTGAGTTATAGAGAGAGGTTAGACAAGCTAAGACTTTTTTTCTTTCGACTCAGGGGCATCTGAGAAGCGTATAAGAGGCACGGTTAGGGTAAATGCACTCAGTCTTTTTCCCAGGGTTGGGGAATCAAGGACTAGAGGGCATCAGTTTAAGGTTAGAGGGGAAAGAATCTGACAGGCAACTCTTTTTTTACACAAAGGGTGGTCCACATATGGAATGAGTTACAGCAGGTTGAGGCAGGTACATGAGCAACATTTAAAAGCACTTTGATAAATACATGGATAGGAAAGGATTAGAAGGATATGGACCAAGTGCAGGAAAATAGGGTTAGCAACATGGACATTTTGGTCAGCATGGACTACTTTGAGCTAAAGGGCCTGTCTCTGTGCTGGAGGACTCTATGACTCGATCACATGGTCATCCCGTTGTGATGCCATTGACCATCACAATGACAACTGTGCTAAATTGTTATGTTACTGGCTCCTTCCAAGAATCCACTGGGGACCTATGTGGGATTTCTCAACCATCCACGATCAAGGTTTGTTGCAAGATCATGCCATTTTCATCCTATTTCCCTGTGACAAGGTCAGTGCTGTAGCGTAGGCAATATGGCTGACTGACCCAGGGGCAGGACACTACAGACTGTCCACACTTTACATTGAGAATATCAGAGTATAACATTGCTGAGTGCATCAGTTAGAAAGAGTTTCTTTCCATCACATACAATTCACCTGTGACCATCGGTACCATTGTGACAGGTGTAGTGGGATCTACAATGATGCCTTTTTCCTTGAGAATGCTCATATTCCTGCTTTGTTTCAAGGACTGGATGCCTTAAATGATGTTTACTGGGAGACAATGGTACCCTCTGTGACCATGGTTGATGACTTGATTAAACAACTCCTGACTAATGCTGAGCAATGCAGTCCATTCTTCATTAAGGCCATCAAGGAACAGACAGTAGGCATCCTGAAGATGAGATTCTGATACTTGGATTGGCCCGAGGGGGCCTTTGTGGTACAGCCCAGACGGAATGTCCCTCATAATCCAAGCATGCTGCATTCTGCACAAGTGGTACAAGCAAAGAGGAGATGTGATGGATGCACAAAGAGGAAGATGAGGACACTGAGCAGGAGAGACGTAAACTTCAGCATGTTGGAGTGCTGCTGTCTCAATTGCAACAAGCCAGACAGGATTTCATTGACAGCCACTTCGAGTACAAATGAGCTGTGCGCAGTGATCACTCACTGACTGTATATTTGTTGGTGCTCAAAAGGCAAGCAGCCCATTTCTGTTCTGAGAGATGAGTGCAATTCCTGTTTGTTTATTATTTGCTCTTGGTGTTTGATGAATAATAGCGAATGTTTTGACCCATTTGATGTTTTCCCTGCAAGAATTTAGTTGCATTGGGCATTGGGAAAAGAGTAGCACTGAGTATGACAGAGTTTATGATGGGATGGGGTGAGATGTGTTGCTTAGGTTCTAACCAGCAATAGATGTGAGACTGTGCACTCTACTGCAATGAAGAGTCAGCTGTGCCACTGAAATGCCCTGAGAAGTGTTGGTTTGTTGATGCTCTCCTGCCACATGAAGAGTGAATGAAACTCCAGACTGCCAACACTTAACCATGTGCATGGCAGAGTTCAAAAATGGCGGGTTGGGGATCCCAGAATGCCCTTACAGTGGCAAATACATCTGCCTGTGGTGAGCAGGAGAAAACAATGAACGGGGCACGATTGGAGAATTGTACATGGGTGAGGGACATTTGGGACCATAACGTAAGACGCTGGAAGAAAGCCATGATAAAATTCAACAAAAATGATACCTGGTCAATTTCCTGTAAGATCCAGTGTAATAGTTCTGTCCTTTTCCCCGTCTCCACTCTGAAGAATGGAGCCTCATCAGGGAGCAAGTTCCATTTATTCAGATGAACACATTTGCGACATATATAAAGAGATAGTGTTCCCATCAATTAAAATTATACTGACTTTAATTTTTCTTTTTACTTGCCTTGTCAGCTTTTCATATTTTAATTTGAACTTTGACTGCCAGCACATTCTAGTGGTGGGATAGACTTAGCAGAGATACACAGGCTTTTGGTTGAGGAAGCTGAATGAATTAAGTAGACAAACCGAGATTGCCAGATGTTTGGATCTGCTGAAGTGAATTCGGTTTCTCCACACTGCTATTTATCTGAGCCAGTTCTGCACATGATTTTATCAGCATTCATCAATCAAACAAAAATTTGACAACAAAAAGCTGGTGCACAAAAATTTCTGACATAACAATTTCTTTGCACTTTGGTTTTGAGAAGGTGCCATGATATTTCAGAATGTTCAATTGAACTTGGCTTCATCAATTTGATTGGCTGACAGACCAACTTCTAAGGTCATTCTGTTCCACTGCCTTCAGATTTCCCTCACAACCTCCCATCAAATGTCAATACAGCAGTGCATCACAATCATGTCATTACTTTGAGTTGTTAAATTGCTATTCATCAATTTACTGAAGCAGGAAAGTGGGCTTATTCTGTCTTCCACGTCAGTTTCTTTGCATTTCACAGCTCAGTACAAAGTCACATGCACTCTCTCTCCTTCCTAACTAATTCCTTTAATGGCAATAACCAGCACTCAAACATGTGATACAAGGAGCTACTCTCTGATATGTGTCTTATTTCAAATAAACCCACTGTAATATCTTCCACTTCCAGAAAATACTTGGCAACATTCAAAGAGATCCTCAAATTTCAGTGGACTTCACCATAACACAGCTGTTTGATGTCTAGATCCACTACATATCCATTATTTTAAAAAGGTTTACATAGATCTCTTAAATCCAGTGAATTCAGATCACACCAAGAACTTCCAGTTGTAAAGGTTCCTGCTGATGTTATCACTGGGAATGTCAGATCCCAGACTGAAATTTGGCTTTATGTGTCATATTTTGTTTTCTTTTGGTTTTAATGAGGTTCCACTAAAATATAAGCACACAGTGCTGCAAATTTGTTTTTAACAACTAAATAGTAGTTTGTCACAGAAAGCAATGAAGTAAAAATAAAATAAGCTATTTATATATAACACACAATTAAAGATTTCAAAACATCCCATAAAATACAATCACATTAAGCCCAACAGCACTCCTTCAAAATACTTACACCAGAGAATTCCCTTATCTATCACATCCACAGGGTTTAACTGATACTTTAATTCCTAATCTTGGGAATCTGATAGCCTCTTGGTTGAATATTCAATAGAACTTAGACTTTCTCAGCTTCAAATAATCACTTCAGGTCTTAACCAAACACACAGGTCTGGAAATTTCAAAAGTAAATTTTGTACACTGTGATAATCTATTTCTTAGCCATTCTAAACTATCTCCTTTCTTCAGAAAAAACTTCTTTCAAGCTAAGTATGTCTCTCTGAAGCCAAAAGAAAATACAATTCCAGATTCTTCTGACTGAAGCCAACACTGTTTACTTCTTTCACTGGTAAAACTTCTTCCAATGTAACAAATTCCCATTAACCATCAGGTCCACTCTCTCACACTGATTGTGTTTAACAAGCCAAGGCTGCAGAAAGCATTACAAGTCAATCATTAAGCCATCTTATAAAGACAGACAAAAACTGACATTCAAATATCAAATTCTAAAATAAATTATTTTAAATTTACATCAATCACATACATCATAGAATCCACTAGCATGACGTATAGCAGCATAAAGAGATCTGATAGAAGCTGTACAGATAGTACAATAGACCACAAATCCCAGAAAATTATCCTGAATTTGTACAGGTTGTGGGCTGAGCCCACCTGGAATGCTATATCCCATAAAGGTTATATTGTGAAACAGACATCTAAGAGTTATAGAATCAGCAAATAACAGCAACCAGATGCCAGTTGTGGTCGTGTACCAGAGCAATGTAAAAAAGGCAGCAGAACCTGTCAATAGCCAAACTTAGAAAGGGGAAGTATCAGTTATAGCTGAGATAATGTTAATGGCATGAATTTGATGGCAGGTGAAAATGAGTCTGCAGAAAGCAGAAATGCTAATGTCAATATAACTCACAAATCTTTTTGAAAACCTTCCTTGTGAGTGGATGCAAGCACCAACTCAACAATTCTGTTGTTGGCTCCCCATCTGAAAACTATCATAGTAAGAACTCTACTATGCTCACAAGTGCTGTATAGATTCTGTATATTTCTGTATTTCATGTGATGAATTTGTAAGTTTAATCTTCTAATATGGTCCATATCTTTTGAAGATCTTTTAGCTGTTAAGTAACATATTAAACCGGAGCAATCCTTGAGTCCTAATTGTTAAGTAAATGTTAATGGCTTGTTTTCTATATTGAACACACCTGAATCTGGAAATGGTACCTCTGAACAATGTTTAAACATGTTGCATTCGGTTAGCAGATTTACTGTGTCCCAATTTAATTGAATTTAATTTGACAATATGCTTTTGACCATCTCTTATAAAGATATTGACGAAATATAAAGGTACTTTAGCATGATCTCGGTCAGGTAACCATGTCTTCTACCTGTACATTGACTTGGAGGTGCCGGTGTTGGACTGGGGTGGACAATTGATGAAGGAGCAGCGCTCCGAAAATTAGTGCTTCCAAATAAACCTGGTGTTGTGTGATTTTTTTACCTGTACCTTGCCTGCTGACTGTTCAAGAGGCTGCATCAGCACAATATTTTCTACTACAGTTCACCATGTCATATTAATGGCCTTATAACCAATCAACTTGTCAGGAAGTGATAACTCTGTAGGATAGTTGATTTAGCACAGTAGAACACATTACAAATTATGAAGCTGATGTTGCAGCACACTGACGGATTTCTGGGTGTGAATGGCTTGCAGATCCACAGCAGAACAATTATCACATAGAGTCACACTATTGTGTACATGCAGCCCATGAAGTTCTTAAGGGTGAATTCTCTTAAAGGCAAGGTACACATGTAACAGCTGCTGGAAGTAATTAGATAATTCACCATTTTAAATTGCATGGGTAAAAACTTGTGACAGCTTGATTCACTGACTGGGACATGGAAGCCTTGATACAGTACATAAAAATAATTGGTGAAACTCAATGAACTTTTATTAACTCCCCACAGAACACAATGAAGTGGGGAACTAGGCTAACCCCTCACACTCCAATTTTGACAGGACACAAAAAGCCATGGCAATACAGATCAAACCGAGTCACTTCAGCATTTCTACAATACAGTCTTTGGAGGGAGCAACATTAGATCTTAAAAGAGTGAAGAAAGCAGAAGATTGCTTTTTCATTTCTCATGTGCAGATACACACAAGATCACCTTGATTAGCCCATAACAATGTCTGAGCAGTCCTTCATTTGAAATGTTTTCATTAATTTCCACAATATTTCATAAGAATAATTCAGGGTAATAGGACAGGAATCTATTACTGTTTCATAAAGTACAAAGTCTTCTGTTGTTGCTGCATCTATATTTTCTTTAAACGTAGCACCGGAGGGAAATATGATCTTCAATCAAGTGCATCATTTCATTGAAAATATAATTTCACAACCCTGATGAAAAGAAGCAATAATTGTGCTCTCAATAAGCCGAGGACAGTGGGCCACGTGTGTGCTGGAAGAATCTGGAAAGACATTGCTAAGTGTGAGCGAAATAGTGAAGCATGGGTCTTTTTAATAGATTCACACAAAGCAAACAAACAAACAACTGCTGGGAAATAATTAATAATCCATTCACCTTGTATGTCATAATTGCACCAGCTAATCTGAGTTTGTGTTACAGGGAAAGGGCACGTCCAATTTTCAGCGTGAGTTCAGCTCTTTGGCCTTCGCGTCTGAGACACAAAGATAATGCAGCCATTAATTGTTTGCCTTGGAGCTAAAATACAGTTTTATACAGAAACAGGTCAAAAATATGTGACCCTCCTGCTGCATAATGTGGGATTATAGTGGAAGCACCATCAATTGAGTTGGTACTTTCAGAGTTACCACGCAGAGTTTGTACAAGGTCAGCAGATTGAAAGGTGGAGGAAGAGTAAGGATTCCCAGACTTAGAGATGCAGGTCCTGATACTTTTAAAAAGGCAAGGAAGGAGTTGGGGGAAGGTTTAGGGTCTAATTTTGAAATCTGAGCAAGTAAGTTTCCTTCAGCTGTAAGGGCAAAACCGATAGCAATTTGTAAAATACATTTTTGTGTTCCCGGTATCCAGCATGCACGGGAAGTGGGTGGCCTGCTGGTTTTCGGAATCTGCTGGTTGCATGAGAAATACTAGTGCTGGCTGGGAGAATTCAACTCTTTACTGCCACAAGATGAATGTGTGATTTATAAGCAAATGGTCAGGACCACTCGTAAAGAACAGTATACCTGGCATTGGTGGATGGTTCTATCTTGAACTAGCTTAAAAAAGCCATTTTATCCATTATTCCCTCACAATAGCTCACACCAGTGAATGAAACCTTTGAAGAGCAGGTGTGCGTGCTGGAATGGATAGAGATAGAGGAAGCTGATGTGCTGAAAATTTTGTCAAACATTAAGATTGACAAGTCGCCAGGCCCGGACCAGATTTGTCCTTGGCTGCTTTTCGAAACGAGAAATGCAATTGCTTCACCACTTGCAAAGATCTTTGCATCCTCGCTCTCCACTGGAGTCGTACCTGAGGACTGGAGAGAGGCAAATGTAATTCCTCTCTTCAAGAAACAAAATAGGCAATTACAGACCAGTAAGTCTCAAGCCTGTCGTCTGCAAGGTGTTAGAAGGGATTCTGTGGAATAGGATTTATGACCATCTGGAAGAGCATGGCTTGATTAAATGCAATCAACAGGGCTTTGTGAGAGGCAGGTCATGCCTCACAAATCTTATCGACTTCTTTGAGGATGTGACTAGAAAATTTGATGAGGGTCGAGCTGTGGATGTGATCTATATGGACTTCAGCAAGGCATTTGATAAGGTTCATGGTAGGCTCATTCAGAAGGTCAAGAGGAATGGGATACAGGGGAACTTAGCTGTCTGGATACAGAATTGGCTGGCCAACAGAAGACAGCGAGTGGTAGTAGGAGGAAAATAATCTGCCTGGAAGTCTGTGGTGAATGGTGTTCCACAGGGCTCTGTCCTTGGGCTTCTACTGTTTGTAATTTTTATTAATGACTTGGATGAGGGGATTGAAGGATGGGTCAGCAAGTTTGCAGACGGCACAAAAGTTGGAGGTGTTGTTGACAGTATAGAGGGCTGTTGTAGGCTGCAGCGGGACATTGACAGGATGCAAAGATGGGCTGAAAGGTGGCAGATGGAGTTCAACCTGGATAAATGCGAGGTGATGCATTTTGGAAGGTCGAATTTGAAAGCTGAGTACAGGATTAAGGATAGGATTCTTGGCAGTGTGGAAGAACTGAGGGATCTTGGTGTGCAGATACATAGATCCCTTAAAATGGCCACCCAAGTGGACAGGGTTGTTAAGAATGCATATGGTGTTTTGGCTTTCATTAACAGGGGGATTGATTTTAAGAGTCGTGAGATCTTGTTACAGCTCTATAAAACTTTGGTTAGAACGCACTTGGAATACTGCGTTCAGTTCTGGTCGTCCTATTATAGGAAAGATGTGGAAAGCTTTGGAGAGGGTTCAGAGGAGGTTTACCAGGATGCTGCCTGGACTGGAGGGCTTATCTTATGAAGAGAGGTTGACTGAGCTCGGACCTTTTTCATTGGAGACAAGATGGAGGAGAGGGGACCTAATTAAGGTATACAAGATAATGAGAGGCATGGATAGAGTTGACAGCCAGAGACTATTTCCTAGGGCAGAAATGGCTAACACGAGGGGTCATAGTTTTAAGCTGGTTGGAGGAAAGTATAGAGGGGATGTCAGAGGCGGGTTCTTTACACAGAGAGTTGTGAGAGCATGGAATGCGTTGCCAGCAGCAGCTGTGGAAGCAAGGTCATTGGGGATATTTAAGAGACTACTGGACATGCATATGGTCACAGAAATTTGAGGGTGCATACATGGGGATCAGTGGTTGGCACAACATTGTGGGCTGAAGGGCCTGTTCTGTGCTGTACTGTTCTATGTTCTATGTTCCATGTTATCCAGATTCCATACATCCAGATTTCGCCTTTTGAATCTCAGAAGCCAGTTACTTGGGAATTCCAGATGCTGGGGATTTGGATAGCAGGGACTTTATTCAACAGCAACCATACCAATTGACAGATTATTGGGTTACTGAGCTGTAGGTTGCATTTACAGATTATGAAAGTAAAATGGAGAAGCCAGGGTAGGGAGGAAAGGAGGGGTGAGGGTGGTGGACCACAGAAGAGCATGGGGGTTCTGTTTGTCTTTACTCACTGCAGAGCTTTACTGTGAATGAAAAGGGAAGGATCCCAACTCCTCCACTTAGCTGTTTCCATGAAGTTATCCTCGAATCTCTTTAGTTGCCATATTTCCCATATCCAGAATTGAAGTTGGAGCAGAGACAAATGCAAGGCATGCTGTCTCATTAAAATACATAATTGAGAGCCCTGTCTCATGGAAGTGAATTGTTCACCAAGGGATTCAGAAAGAAGCCTAACCATAGCCAGTGACCTCAGGCAATTTGTTATCTCTCCACTTATCTCCTTGAATTACTGAAACCAATCATGCTAATATAATCCAAAAAAGAGTGATTAACCATACGGTTCTTTATATTTTGAATGTTACTAATATTTTAATCATAAAAGTAGTTTACCAGTATGACAGGTATTTCTTGCTTGAGGTTCATTGTCAGTCAGTTCCAATTTCCCCAGTTTTCACACTATGGTACATCATCAAAGCTGCACCACTCTGAATCACACAGTCATACAGTCATAGATATGTTGAGCACGGAAACAGTCTCTTTGGTCCAACTCGTCCATGCTGACCAGATATCCTAAATTAATCTAGTCCCATTTGCCAGCAGTTGGCCCATATCCCTTGAAACCCTTCCTATTTATATACCCAACCAGATGTCTTTTAAATGTTGTAATTGTCCCAGTCTCTACCACTTCCTCTAGTAGTTCACTGCTTACATGCACCACTCTCTGCATGAAAAAGTTGCCCCTTAGGTCCCTTTTAAATCTTTCCCCTCTCACCCTAAACCTATGCCCTCTAGTTCTGGACTCCCCCATCCCAGGGAAAAGACCTTGTCTATTTACCCTATCCATGCCCCTCATGATTTTAAAAACCTCTATAAGGTCAGCCTCTGACAGCTCCAGAGGGGAAAAAACCCTTCATCCCTGGTAACATCCTTGTAAATCTTTTCTGAACCCTTTTCAGAATGTTAAGTAAACAAATTTCTCCTATAACCTGACTAAAATCTTCTGTCCCATTGGTCACACCCAAAATACACTGATGTCTTGTTTTCTTAAGGCGTTATACGTTTTCTCTCTGGCCTGTTTGATGGGGAGCTTATATTACTGCTAAGTATGGTTCAGTAATCCCTGTTATCTATCTTAATTGCTAATCCCATATGATGTTACTGAAATATCTATGGCATTATATCAAATTTCAATGTAATCCATTTATGGGAACATAAACAGCCAAGCACTACAGCGCACACACATCAAATATCATTAAGGAGTCAGCAGAGAGGTGTACATTGTTTAGAGTTGCTGAATCTACAGTGACTTACTAAATACATAGCAAGTGCCTTTTATCAGAAGCTGATTATGTTCTACATATCTGAGATCTAGGATAGAGCAGGTTGCAATTTAGCGTCAATTTGTCCCCGTTGCTTTCATTCTTGCCTGTAGTGAATTCTCTATTCCTGAGATGCTGCCTGGCCTGCTGTGCTTTGACCAGCAACACATTTGCAGCTGTAGTGTTACTGAACCCAGTTGGACTTGTCCTGGGTGAAGTCAGCAGAGGTGATACCACAGGGAGAGTTCAAAGTCATTAGGCAGGAGGATGGGGACCCAAGCACTGATTCAATCGGGGTAAATGGCACAAATGAAAGTGCAAGGTGAAAAGCTAATAGATCAGCCTGGAAGGCAGAAGGAACAAAGGTTAGAAAGTTTTTAAAAAAAACATCATGTAGATGCTACAGTTGTGAAATTATAAATAAGTGAGAATGCTTGGAAACTCAACAGGTTTAGCAGGTTTGGAGAGTGAAACGAAGAGTCAATATTGATGAGTGCAATGTGAATTTTCTTTGTTTATGATTCACATTGAACTTGAAATATAACTTTGTTTCTCTCTCCACAAATTCTGCCAGAGCTGAGTTTCTCCATCAGGCTCTGCTGTTATGTATAAATCTATAATCAAGGTGTTTGACGAGGAGAGCAAATAAACCAGATGAGCTAAGGACACAGGCAGAAACGTAGCAATCTGATACCAGAACTAATACAGAAACATTGGGCTGAATCTTACATCAGTTCTGAGGAAGAGTCACTAGATTCGAAATGTTAACTCTGATTTCTTTCCACAGATGTGGTTGTACCTGCCAAGTGTAGTTCAGTAATCCCTGTTATCCATCTTAATTACTAATCCCATATGATGTTACTGAAATATCTATGACATTATATCAAATTTCGATATAATCCATTTATGAGGACATAAATGGCCAAAAACAAGAATGCAGGCGCGTCAAATATCATCATTTTTGTTTGTGTTCCGTAGTGTGTTTTGTTTTGTGTTGGGTTTTTTTTTTGGGTGGGTCCTGACCATAAGGCCCAGTGAAACTGCTTGTTGTTTCTTCCCAAACTCGTCTCATTGACAACCTAGCCTGCCCCATTCGGTCCCTCATGTCCAATTCCATCCCTTCCTTACTATACACTGCATTCCTGAAACAACACGCCACTCACTGGTATCTGCTGAAAGACCAACTCCCCCGGACAGGGAATGCTCCAGTGGGGATGCCGAGAAGTCCACGTCCTGTGAACTGAGTAAGCACAGTCTTCATTCCATTGTGACTCTCACACTAACCCTGCTTTAATTGTCAATTATTGCAAACCACTGTCGATGAGGCTCTCTCTCTCTCCTTCCTGATGAAAGGCTTATGCCTGAAACCTTCTGCTCCTCAGATGCTGCTGTACTTTTCCTGTGCCAGACTTTTCGAATTTCGCTCTCCTTTGTCCAACAAGTACCATCAGCACTTCCACTTCCTCCCCAGAGAAACACTCAGCTCTCCCAGAAGTCACCTCCTCAACTGGAGAGGTACCATCAGCAAGGCTGCCTCCTGCACCATCGACCCCACCAGCTCAGACAGAGACACCTCAGTGGGAATGTTAGCCCTCCTCTTAATTGACAACTTGCTGCTGCCTAGTGAGAAACTCACACCTCTGCTTGGCAAATCCATAAAAGGTGGAGTTGCTCCTGACATGGACTTGGGCCGCAGCAGATTCTTCAGCTGGTTCTGTCACCAAGCTCACCTCACATCACAAAGCTCAGGCCCTTTAAGATTCCACCCTGGTTAAGGATGGACCGGAATGACATCTCCACAGTTGAAGTTTCCAGGTGAGATGGACAGCAGAGATAAAAAAGGAGATGGGTTGTTAAATTTGATTAAAGAACAGTTGCATTTCAACAAGGCAACAAACTAGAACTCAACCTCTGCTCCTCTCTGAGTTGTCACAAATGGAGGTCACCAGGGAGGCTTGTCCTTTCTCGCACTATTTGCAGAGTTTAGAAGGCTCAGCCAGAACAGCGTAGCCCCTGGAATAGGGAAAGCCTCCATCACCTGCACTTGCCTGGCCTTTTGCCTGGAAAATGATACAAGTCACTACCAGGTTTCCTGACCAGTGCAAGACACAAGACTTTTGAGAGCTGGCAGTGGGGAAGGATGGAGTTGGGTGGAGTATCAATTGTTTCCAAACTGCTGACCTCAAATGCTGACCACAGTTTCTCCATGCTCTCTTGTTGAAAGAAAGAGGAGTATATTGTTTACTTATACAAAGAGTCTCAGACCCTATTTCTGGGTGGATGGCACTGTGCTGGGTGTGGTGTCACTGTACGACAATGCCTTATCATGATGGAAATTGTGGCTTCTTTCCCCTTCTTGGGGATTGCTGACATTGAACTAAGGGATGTACTTGTTTTAAGATATTGTTTTAAAATCTCTTGGATTTCTTGCTGCTGATTCTACTAAACTTTCTGCCATTTCTGGAGGGTTAGTGACTCTTTCACCTTTGACCCACAGATCTTAGGCTCACACCTCATTACAACACTAGAGTATGAAGAAGAGCACTTCAGAGCAATAATGAGGGCCAACTGCGTTGGTTTAGACACAAATGGTAAACCAAAGCTCTGTTTGCCAATTACATTTTACAAAAAGGATGCCAGGGCACAGTTTTAAGGAATGTCTCGGCCCATATTTCTCACACAAACATTCCTAAAAAGAGACACTCGCTATTTATTTGATCTTCTAGCAATTTAGATGTCATGCTTGCCTGCATAATGCTACTATTCACACTTGAAGAAGCAATTAATTGGCCATGATGCTTTGAAACCATGGCTATAAAGTTGGGAAAGCTTTTTTGTTTAAATCGCTTGAGCCACTTCTTGCACATTTTCCTGTTCTGGCTGATTAATGTTGTCTTTGATTAAACCTCATTTATCTCGATACTTTTGAACTGAAATGCGCTTTTATTGTTGATGTATTAATTTGTGTAACTTCATTTTAAAAAGATTGTGAAAGAGTTTTCATAGGATACATTAGTTACAGCATAGTTGGAGGCATTAATATCCAAACTAAACAAACAGAAGGTAGTTCAATTTGAACAGCAGTCAAGAAGCACAGAGCTGACCACTTCTGTTGTATTTCTGGACAATCAAAAAATATTGTTGGTTTGACACAAAATGGTATTTAACACAAACAAATAATTCAAATATCTATCTGAAGACCAAAGTGCTCATTTCCACCTCAGTATTATAAAACTTAACTTCGTATTAAAAGAAATAAGGAGTAGCCCATAATTATGGTAAGCTTGAAAAATATCTTGTAATTAACCTTATGTTTTTAAAAGCTAATATAAATAACATCATGATCTACTTGCAAGGACACACACACATGACAACAAAACAGTTCAGTCTTCATGTACACATGTAATGCAAATTAATTAATATGTAAATCTCTGGAAAAGATTACCCTGGTGTGATGTCTTTTGATGTCTTTCCCAAGTTTTCAATATTATAATTTTAATGAAAGAGAGAAAGAGACTCAAAACATCACAAAATAAGTTGCTTTGTTGAGAAGAAACACATTTTGAGAGGAAAATGTTTTTACAATTTTAAAAATGTAATGAAATATGTGAGAGTGAACAAATTGCTCTGTCCAATTGATATTGGCATTGGTTTACGAATGAGGGCATAGATATTGGTGTAAGTCCATCTTTAATCCTATACATAGAGAACAGAGAGATGGAAGACCATCTACATAATCAAGACAAGTTGATGTAACCTTCAGGTACATTTCATGAGGTTGGGGAGAGGGGACATGGTGAGGAGAATTAGAATTAGAAATAGATTTAACTGTCACATGCACTCAAGTACAGGGGTACACGAACACAGTAGGAGAAAGTGAGGACTGCAGATGCTGGAGATCAGAGCTGAAAATGTGTTGCTGGAAAAGCGCAGCAGGTAAGGCAGCATCCAAGGAGCAGGAGAATCAACGTTTCGGGCATGAGCCCCTCTTCAGGAATGAGGAAGGTATGTCAAGCAGGCTAAGGTAAAAGGTAGGGAGGAGGGACTTGGAGGAGGGACGTTGGAAATGCGATAGGTGGAAGGAGGTTAAGGTGAGGG
The DNA here is from genome assembly GCF_020745735.1 of Hemiscyllium ocellatum. Lineage (NCBI taxonomy): Eukaryota > Metazoa > Chordata > Chondrichthyes > Orectolobiformes > Hemiscylliidae > Hemiscyllium > Hemiscyllium ocellatum. The sequence continues at coordinate 42,542,260 of NC_083408.1, forward strand.
TGATAGGCCGGAGTGGGGGTGGGGGCGGAGAGGTCAGGAAGAAGATTGCAGGTTAGGAAGGTGATGCTGAGTTTGACGGTTGGGACTGAGACAAGGTGGGGGGAGGGGAAATGAGGAAACTGGAGTTCATCCCTTGTGGTTGGAGGGTTCCTAGGCAGAAGATGAGGCGCTTTTCCTCCAGCCGTCGTGTTGCTATGGTCTGACGATGGAGGAGTCCAAGGACCTGCATGTCCTTGGTGGAGTGGGAGGGGGAGTTGAAGTGTTGAGCCACAGTGTGGTTGGGTTGGTTGGTCCGGGTGTCCCAGAGGTGTTCTCTGAAACGTTCTGCAAGTAGGCGGCCTGTTTCCCCAATATAGAGGAGGCCACATCGGGTGCAGCGGATGCAATAGATGATGTGTGTGGAGGTGCAGGTGAATTTGTGGCAGATATGGAAGGATCCCTTGGGGCCTTGGAGGGAAGTAAGGGGGGAGGTGTGGGCACAAGTTTTGCATTTCTTGCAGTTGCAGGGGAAAGTGCCGGGAGTGGAGGTTGGGTTGGTGGGGGATGTGGACCTGACGAAGGAGTCATGGAGTGAGTGGTATTTCCCTCCCCTCCCCTATCAGCTTTCCGAAAAGACCACTCCCTCCGTGACTCCCTCGACAGGTCCACACCCCCCACCAACCCAACCTCCACTCCCGGCATCTTCCCCTGCAACCGCAAGAAATGCAAAACCTGTGCCCACACCTCCCCCCTCACTTCTCTCCAAGGCCCCAAGGGATCCTTCCATATCCACCTCAAATTCGCCTGCACCTCCACACACATCATTTACTGCATCCGCTGCACCCGATGTGGCCTCCCATACATTGGGGAGACAGGCTGCCTACTTGCGGAACGTTTCAGAGAACACCTTTGGGACACCCAGAACAACCAACCCAACCACCCCGTGGTTCAACACTTCAATTCCCCCTCCCACTCGACAAGGACGTGCAGGTCCTTGGACTCCTCCATCGCCAGACCATAGCAACACGACGGCTAGAGGAAAAGCGCCTCCTCTTCCGCCTAGGAACCCTCCAACCACAAGGGATGAACTCAGATTTCTCCAGTTTCCTCATTTCCCCTCCCCCCACCTTGTCTCAGTCCCAACCCTCGAACTCAGCATCACCTTCCTAACCTGCAATCTTCTTCCTGACCTCTCCGCCCCCACCCCCACTCCAGCCTATCACCCTCACCTTAACCTCCTTCCACCTATCACATTTCCAATGTCCCTTCCCCAAGTCCCTCCTCCCTACCTTTTATCTTAGCCTGCTTGGCACACCTTCCTCATTCCTGAAGAGGGGCTCATCCCCGAAACGTCGATTCTCCTGCTCCTTGGATGCTGCCTGACCTGCTGCACTTTTCCAGCAACACATTTTCAGTACATGATCACAGTGCAAAGCATACAAAGCCACCATTTCTGGTGTCATCTTAGGTACGAAGGTGCATAGGTTCAAAATATTAGATATAAATTGAAAAAATAAAGAAATAGAATTAAATGTTCTACAGTACTGTCCTGAAGCGAAGAAAGTAAAGTTCTTGGGACAGAATTAATATATATTTCGCCAAATACATTTAAAATTGAAAATTCATAAGCTGTGTATATGGTTTTTGGGTGGAAAATAATGTTCTGAAGATTTAGAAATGGCTACAGATAAGTGAAATTCCAAGTGCACATGTGGTCAATATGGTTCCTTTAATAAACAATCACTTTGAGCTTACTGCTACCTTACATCCATACAACTGACTGACAGAGTAAACTACACTGACTGTGTTACACTGTATAGGAAGTGAGTGAAAACAAGGAGCTTTCTGCTGGAGAATTCTTATATCATGGTGCAATATAGATATCTTAAAAGTACACTGGTCTAGAATCTGAGCAATAACTCAAGTGTTTTCAGAATGGTGGATGTTTTTCTCTCAAGGTGTGGCCTCATTTGACCAAGTTCTTAATTTGAAATGCTGTGTTCTGCACCTGGAATATTTGACAGGAGTTAGAATCAGATAAATGCTTATACAGTAACCGACGTTTTTACTGCTTTCAGGAATTATCCATTTCATATCATGATTTGCAAACCAAGTTCAGCAGTGAGCACTGACTCTTTTGTGATAGTAACAGCAGACAGCAATACATCATAAGGATTTGTTCACTTTCTGACCTGGCCATCACTTTTGTCAGTTTTCCAGGTTTTATTGGTGCAGCTTTAAATGTCATGTTTTGTTTGGCATTTACTCACATTCAATCCTCCTATTCTTGAATGCAACACATGTACATGTTGCTCGTTAGCTCTGTAGGCTAGCCCAGGAAGATGGGTGCAACTAATTGTAGTTGGCAGTTTCTGATAGAGTCATAGAGATGTACAGCATGGAAACAGACCCTTCGGTCCAACCTGTCCATGCCGACCAGATATCCCAACCCAATTTAGTCCCACCTGCCAGCACCCGGCCCATATCCCTTCAAACCCTTCCTATTCATATAACCATCCATATGCCTTTTAAATGTTGCAATTATACCAGCCTCCACCACATCTTCTGGCAGCTCATTCCATACACATATCACCCTCTGCATGAAAGAGTTGCCCCTTAGGTCACTTTTATATCTTTCCCCTCTCACCCTAAACCTATACCCTCTAGTTCTGGACTCCCCGACTCCAGGGAAAAGACTTTGCCTATTTACCCTATCCATGCCCCTCATAATTTTGTAAACCTCTATAAGGTCACCCCTCAGCCTCCGATGCTCCAGGGAAAACAGCCCCAGCCTGTTCAGCCTCTCCCTGTAGCTCAAATCCTTCAGCCTTGGCAACATCCTTGCAAATCTTTTCTGAACCCTTTCAAGTTTCACAACATCTTTCCAATATGAAGGAGACCAAAATTGCACGCAATATTCCAACAGTGGCCAAACCAATGTCCTATACAGTCGCAACATGACCTCCCAACTCCTGTACTCAATACTCTGACCAATAAAGGAAAGCATACCAAACACCTTCTTCACTATCCTATCTACCTGCGACTCCACTTTCAAGGAGCTATGAAGCTGCACTCCAAAGTCTCTTTGTTCAGCAACACTCCCTAGGACCTTACCATTAAGTGTATAAGTCCTGCTAAGATTTGCTTTCCCAAAATGCAGCACCTCGCATTTATCTGAAATAAACTCCATCTGCCACTTCTCAACCCATTGGCCCATCTGGTCCAGATCTTGTTGTAGTCTGAGGTAACCTTCTTCGATGTCCACTACACCTCCAATTTTAGTGTCATCTGCAAACTTACTACTGTACCTCTAATGCTCGCATCCAAATCATTTATATATATGAAAAAAAGTAGAGGACCCAGCACCGATTCACTCGTCACAGGCCTCCAGTCTGAAAAACAACCCTCCACCACAACCCTCTGTCTTCTACCTTTGAACCAGTTCTGTATCCAAATGGCTAGTTCTCCCTAACATGATACCAAAGACATGATCTGCTATCACTACTATCCTTTCAAACAGGCAAAGAAGGACACCACTCCGACTGGGACAACCCATCCATCCTAGGACAAGCTAAACAGAGACATGCATGGGAATTCCTTAATACCTGACATTCTAATCACAACTCTTTCAATAAACACATTGATTTGGACCCCGTCTACCATCTTCTGAGAAAAAGAACCAGAAATTATATCACCCACCTTAACAGACCAGGTCAGATAAATAGAGAGCGGGACATAACACCTGCCCTTCACCAGAGGCTCACTGATGCTGTTACCTACTATGGGGATGAAATGTCTGAAAACAAACCTCCAGCTCAGTGAGCAAACTTACAAACTGGGTTTTAGTGATTCCAGCACTACATTTAGAATCATGAGTTTAAGATGTTATGCTTAGAAATCGCACAAGTCATGGATATGTTGCAGTGTGAAAACTGATGAGCATGTCAGATGCTCCAGATATGACATAACATGCATCCTTAATTCTGGCATCTTGGAATGAGGCTGGCATTTCAGTAGTCTCAAGAAATTTCATTAGACTGTCAATGTTGCAAGGAAATGTTTTTGTATTCACTGGTTTGCAGAGAATGCGAAAGACTTGAACTTTCAGGACCGTTTTGTAAACTGTGCCTTTGACAAGTGATCCTGCATACAGACAACATCTACATCTGTACAGCCAGTTGTCAGTCACCTGAAGCTGTTTGCTACATTTGAAAGAGTGCAATGAAGTGTGCTCAGGGTCACATGTCCCTACTTTGCTGACATCTTCTCACCCTTTTTGCGATAGCACACATCCTTCAGTTGATAGTCGATTTGGTAATTGATGTTTTTGATAAGCAGCAAAGTGGTTAGTCTTGCCAAAGTGTTTGCACTTCTTATCAGTAGCAGGGCATTCTGACCAGTGTGAATAAGCACCTCAACTGAAGCATTGTTTCGACACTTTGAACTCTTCATGCAACTGCAGTGACTGCTTGGCAGGTGGTTTCCTGGCATGTGAGCTATGAACAGCTCTTACAGGATTTGGACTTGAAAGATAGGTTTTTGTAGACTCAACTTCAACATTTTTAGATTCAGAGAGCAAGAATGGTCTTGCAAGTTCTGGCAGTAATGATAGTTTTCTGTCTTTCTTCAATGCTTTCGGGTGTATATGGCTGGAAATACATACACTTCAATGAGCTATGTAGTTATTTCGCTTTCCACATGTTCCACATTTTCATTTAGCTGGAAGTCACATCACTTGAGTTTGATCAGTTATTTCATCGGTTTGTTACTTTTGCATCTACATATGAATTTCTCATATCTTGCACTTTTCTTTGCCTTTAAATACGACATAAATAACATTGTCCCTGATTTGTCGTCATTTTACAGAGGAGTGAAGGTTTTACAAGTGTCATCTTATTCTTCATTGGTACAGTAGAAAAGTAATGATTCTTCTGTTTTTCCTCTGTCAATAACAAAAACCTCCATGGTTCCGTCACTTTGCTCATTGCGACACACAAAGGGTGGGTTTCCAAAAAGATCAAATAATATTCCCATTGTTACCATCAACAAGGCTAAGACTCCTTTGTAAAACTATCTTGCTTGTTCAATCTGATTCACAAAAGGTTATGTGCCTTTGAACATACCCTCACTGCTCTTGTTCACTGTCTACCAGCTTAGGTTTTCTCTTTAAAAGGTAGGCAATACTGTCCCAAAGATATTTTTAACTTCAAATTTTGCTTCATCTTCATTGTCAATGTAAGGTTCTTGGCCATGTGTGAGAAATTGGTGATTAGAAACAGCTAGAGACAATTACAAGCAAAGTACTCAAACAACCAGTGTAGGTGCTTCATTAAGAATCAGTCCATGTTTTCTGCTGCTTCTTCTCACTCTATCCACAACTTTATTCCATATGGTAACTGCAAATGAATACTATATACAAATTTGTAGCACAAAACAGTTAAGGATTACACTCTTAAACATGGATCCTTTCTAATTTATTATTATCTTCTTAACAGACATCCTCTGCTGGTATGTGTGTACAGTATTCTCAAACAATCACTAACAATCTGGAAAGTTTCACTCAACTTAACTTGCAAATGGTGGGATTATGTAAAATCAGCTATTCTGAAAAGGAATGTGTAGCCAATTGGGTTAGAGCATTGTCCTTACCAGGATTGGTTCAAAGAAATGCAAGGGAATGTTACCTCCTGAGAAAACAGTGAGCATTGCTTGGCAGTATAACCCAAGACCAGAAGTCAAGAAGTCCAACAACTCAAGGCTGATGCCCACTGATCAACCTGGAAGATGAAATACAAATGATGGAAATAGAAATACTAAAAAAACTAACAGTGTTGATTGTCATAAAATACAAAGCTTTTCTCACCAATGACCTGAGGTCAAATGGACAAGATACCCTTCTGAAGAAAGGTCACGCTGGACTCGAAATGTTCACTCTGTTTCTCCCTCCTCATTGACTTTCTCCAGCATTTGCTGAGTTTGTTCCAGAGGGAGGTCTGACATGAAACAAGGGAATTCCAAGAAAAATGTTGGGAACAAAACCAGGAATTCTTCTTCGAATTGAACAACCTGATCAAAACATTTGATTCAGGTGAGCAATGAATGCTGATCTGGCCAGTGACAAACATATCTACTGAGCAGATAAGAATAAAATTGCAAGGCACTGTGGATTATTCACCAGAGATGTTGATGCAAAGAGACTTCATCACAATCCTGCAACTAGTGTATGATGATATGACTGCTACTGTCTTGAGTGGGAGATCTAAAGCGGATATTGTCAAAACTAAATCTAGGCTACGTGGTGGCTCCATTATTATCTATAGTCCACCTGAAGTAATTATTCACATCATCAAAGATTCATTGCTGTTTAATATAAGTTTTAAATGCGGCCTAGATGTAAAACCTTAACTTCAGCTAGTTGCATGCCAAAAACTAAACTGATCATCACAAACATACATGGGCCTGAAGTGTTCAGATGACTGGAGTGTTGTTGCCCTTTCTACAGCAGGTTTGCAAGCCACGCTTGGTCTCTTCAACTCTGCAAACACGAGACTCGGGCTGTCCCTGAATGTTGCCAAAACAAATCTCATTTATCAACACAGCCTTGGTCAGTCAAATATTCTACCTCCTGGAAAGACTGCGATATATTGACAAAACTCCCATATCTTAGCAGTCACATCTTCCAGAAGGCAATTTGCCAGCTGAGCCAATGAGCATATTTGACAATGTGTAATTGTTACGCCACCCCTGCACTGCAACGATTGTGTCTCAGCAGAAAGAATGGGAGAGAAATTCCACCAGCAATGCCTCTGTAGCTTTTTCCTAGTTTAGTGGGGAAAAAAACATATCTGTCCTTGAAGCTAGCTCTACAAGTATTCAGGTAAAGCTCCTGCGAAATCAACTCCAATGGAGAGGGATTGTGACTGGAGGGTTGAAAAGTCTCTCCACAAACCAAGTCCTATTTTCTCAACTCTCAAATGGCTAAGGAGGTCAAAGAAAGTGCTTCAAAGATGCTCTGAACCTCTAGTTGAAGAGCAACAGCATTGACATTAATGACGGGGAGCAACTTTCTCCTAATCATTCAAAATGGTGACAACATGTTGCACCAGGCTTTGAGAAGTATTTGCTTTAACGATGAGGCAGAAGGACTGGGAAGAAGGAAAGGAAAGGAAGGGAATCTTGCAACCCGCATGCCACTACCCCGTGGTACATCTGGGCCCCTAGTGCCAGAGCTCTGTGAGGTTGAGAATGGTCCTGTCCTATCATATGAAGACCCACAGCAAAAAACACACCCCTGAGTAGATGATATCCTCTAAAGTGATAACGAGCCGATGGTATTACAGGAGAGAAGGCCCGTCACCAGGACTGCGGGACATTCTTATTGCCTCCAGAAAAAGTTTCAAAATATTTAAAAATAACATATGTTTCACTAGCAGTGGTGAAAAATGGTGGTGATGGGGTACTGCGTGAAGAATCCTGAGTGTGCCAGGGCTGAAATTCTTGCAGTGCTCCTGCAAGGGGAGTACTTTTATTTGAAGAATTTAGCAACTCGTCACAGGATAAAAATAACAAGCTCCAATTTTGTAGTGGGACCAACACCAGAGAGATTGGCTGCAGGCCATTAAACTGCTCCCCTCACCTTTTATACCTGACAAGTAGGTGCATTCACACTGCTTTCAACCTCACAATGCTTTTACAGTGTGCGATGTTGGACATTGTGTAATTCTTCAAAGATCAATGACAGAATGATGTGCTGCAAGCATCTACTCTCTGTCTGTTCTTGCTATTTCATTGTGTCTTGACCAGTTACTCCATTAACAATAACCATGCCATTCCCCTTCCTGTCGCAGGCAGCTGTGGGCAGCAGCATGTTTGCCAGTAGTAGTTACTAGGTTTATGCAGTCTCTCCTGTATAATTGTGATAGAGCAAGATAGGGCATGTCCGTTTTGGATTATTATTCATTATTGACCACTCCGCAATCAAGGAATTATCAAGACAGCAACAGCAGCCATTCGCCACTGACTTGAGACAGAATGTGGCTATTCATGATGAGTGTTCAAAGAATTGCCATTCGCATTAAACATGTCAAGTAGAGTGACAAATAATTTGCAAAGATAAAACAGCAGTCCAAATCAAATAGGCAACCACCAACTGCAGGGTAAAAAGTTTGACTTAAGAGCTTGATTATAATCACGCCATCATTTCATATTTTACTGCTGACCACAGCATTTTCAGTATTTGTTCATCTGTAAATCTCCACAACTATGTAATTACCCTAAGTAGCCACGCTGAATTTAGTGTTCCAAGGTGTCTGGACTGATTGGAGTCATTTTACAACCTCATGTTTTTCTCCTTTTCTTACATTGTGCACACACACACACACACACCCATTATCATCATCATGCTGGGAGAACAACCCTGGTTCAATGAAGAGTGCATGAAGGCATGCCACCAAAAATAAATCTGGTGAAGTGACAACAGAGGACTGCCAACCAGCAGAAGCAACAAGTAATGGACAGGGCTAACTGATCCCACAGGCAATTGATGAGTTAGACTTAGACTTAGACTTACAGTGTGGAAACAGGCCCTTCGGCCCAACAAGTCCACACCGACCCGCCGAAGCGCAACCCACCCATACCCCTACATTTACCCCTTACCTATCACTACGGGCAATTTAGCTTGGCCAATTCACCTGACCCGCACATCTTTGGACTGTGGGAGGAAACCGGAGCACCCGGAGGAAACCCACGCAGACACGGGGAGAACGTGCAAACTCCACACAGTCAGTCGCCTGAGTCGGGAATTGAACCCAGGTCTACAGGCGCTGTGAGGCAGCAGTGCTAACCACTGTGCCACCGTGTGTCCTGAATGTGGTGGACAAGAAAACAAATAATAGAAGGTGGAAGCTCTACAAATATCCCCAAACTTAGGGAAAACGAGCATGTAAGTGCAAAACGCAAGGCTGTAGTCCTTTTATCTGCAGCAACAAGTGCTGAAGGGATGTTCTATCTCAGCCTGTTCCTTAGATCCCTAGCATTACAGATGCTAGTCTTCCTCCAATTCATATCCCTCCATGTGAAATCAAAAACTGGGTAATGCAAAGATAATTGGACCTGACAACAATCTAGCAATAATCCTGAATGTTTAACACACCAATTGTCACTTGTTAGATGAGGAAACAAAAGACTTTCATAAGTACATTTATATTTTGCTGTACCTTTGACTGTGGGATGAAAGTGATGTTTTAAAAACCAAGGATTGCTTCATTTTTTAAAAGTTGCCCAACACTCATTTTCACTCAAGCAGTGCAGAGGTTACTACAGACAGGCTGGAGCCCGGAGATGTACACAAAGAGAGAATTGGCTGGCAGCAAGTAGTTAATTGGCCTGTGGAATGGTGATGTATTGTTGATAAAGTACTTCTGTTGCCACCAACAATGAGATTGCTCTCAGCTACGTGAACAGCTTGTGAGTGTAAATAGTTGAACTGAAGCCATCAGACCTCCAGAAAGGAAAGAACTCATCACTAGCAACCACTTCAAGCCTGAAGAAAGCCAGTTTACCTCATCAGTTGTTGAAAGCTGCCCCAGGTCATACCATCCTTTTAACCAATAAGTCAGAGACTTTGTAAGTGCAAAACGGTTGCTCTGTGCCTTCTGCAAAGCAAGGGATTGTTCTGGAGAAAGACGATCAAGGGGCAGCAAGTCCTGACAAACTGATTAGACCATCTCGGGAAATCTGTGGAAAGGGTCTACTGAAATGCTTTCCTAATTTTTCCCTCTGCCTATGATACTCTTGTTTCTTCTGTTTGTCTGTATGTCTGCATGGGATGAGCTTTACAAAGGTGCTTGAGTTTTAATGAGTAGAATTGTCTATTGATGGTTCATAATTGCTTGCAAGAAGCTACTATCCACTTACTTGTGATAAGTAGTGGTCCTTGTTCAGTACAGAAGCCTGCTCCGTGCTTTCTGTCAATCTATGTCTGAAAGACAGGGGAACTGGAGAGGTCTGACTAATTTTATAAAATCTAATTTTTTGATGACTCTGGGAATTGTAGGGCTTGATCTCCAAAGCACTACTCCACACAGGGTTTATTGTAAACCTATAATATATGAGCATCAGTTTCCACCTTTCCCTTCAGGACCTTTTCCATATCCAGAAGCCACAATCCAACTGGGGATGAACTCAGCCTTTTTTTTTAAGCTAAACCCAATCACCAAATACAAACACTGTCTACCAGACACAATGTGACAAGTAACAATAAATCAGAAATAAGGAAATCAAGAGTGGGGAAGGGGATTGTGGGCAGAAGCTCCCTCTCCAAGGACACCTGGCTGCAGATAGAACCATGGAAGACAGCAGGGCAGTCAGGAAATATGATCTTTTCCGTTGGCCACTGACTGGATCTACTGACGGCGATTTTAGCCAGGCCTAGGAGCAGGGCCATAAAGGAGGTCATCTGATCTGTTTGCCTCCTCCTCGGCACTGTGTGCCCGTAGAAAATTCAATATTTAAATGCAAAGTTGTCCATTAAGCATTATCTGTTCTCAGTCATCTCCAGAGGTGATCTGTTTGAGCCTTAAAATAGTTCTATATATCTAAGATGGACACTGAAAGACTTCTGCTCCTGAAGTAGTCATGCCCCAGGCCATACCATCCTAGTACAGCTACAACACTGGCATCCATTTAACAACGTGGAAAATTGACATGGCATGTTCTTTGCACAAAAAGTAGAACAAATCTTACCTGACCAATATTGCCCAATCAGTCAACTCTTCATCATCAGCAATGTAATGGAAGTGGTCCCCAACAGTACTATCAAGCAGCACTTGTAAAAGGATAACCTATTCACTCATGCTCAGTTTTATTTCCACTGGGCTACTCGCACCTGATCTCATTACAATCTTACATTCAAGAGTTGAACTCCAGAGTTGAAAAAAAGAATGGTTGCCCTTGACATCAAGGCAAAATTAAGGAGCCCGAATAAAACAGTGTCAATCCATCTCAGGACAGAAACTCTTTACAGTTTGACTTAAATCCAGCACAAAGGAAAATGGGTGTAGTTTTTGGAGCTCAATCATCTGAACTGCAGAACTTCACTGCAGGAGTTCATCACGGTAATCTCCAGGCCCAATCATCTTCAGTTGCTTCATCAATGATCTTCCTTCCATCATCAGATCAGAAGTGAGGATGTTTGGGATGACGAGACAATGCTCAGCACCATTCATGACTCCTCAGACACTGTGTAGGTAGCTTGTCCCTTTGCAGCAAGACCTGGACAACATCCAATCTCGGGCTGGTAAGTGCAAGTAACATTCATGCACACAAGTGTCAGGCAATGACCACATCCAACTAGAGGTAATCTAACATGGCCATTTAATGTTCAATGGCATTAGCATTGCTTAATACCCTACTATCAACATCTTGGCGTTCACTGTTGACCAGATCTGGATTTGAACTAGCCATATAGATGCTGAAACAATAGGAATACGTCAGAGGCTGGGAATTCTGTGGCAAATAGCTTACCTATTGTCTCCCTGGAGCGTACTGTTACAACACGGCGGTGAACCCTACTGTTACTTAAACCAAACACCTAGAAAAGGTCACCTCGCCTCATAATCTGTTAGAATATGAGTGACAGAGAACTCCCAAATTCCACTATTTAAAGAAGATAATGTCAATTTATTCTTTAACTCTAAAAGTGAACATTAATCAACAACTATTCACAACTCTGAGCTCCCCTTTCTCTTAACAGTGTATTACCTACCTCCAACTCGATAACAATATGCTCTTCCAATAAATATTTATTAAAATTACATCAACTTGATTTCAAAACCACACATCAACTGTCGTCTTCAGTGTATTTTTTCTTCCAGCTGAAGATCTTCATGGGTCGTCTTCTTTCCTTTCACTGTGAGTATGTTTCATATGAAAAGATACCTTTGATAGAGAATGTTTCCTTGGGTCCCTTGGGTCTCTCTCAGTGGCAATTACTCTGTCCAATTTTCAAAATGCCTGCATTTTCTATATCCTCAACATTGGATCATCTCATTGATTCAATGTTGGCAAAACAATAAATTCAAACTCTATTGGGTTTTAGTAACCTGGGGCATAATTTAAACTGATTGGTTAAATTTGAATTATTGCCATAGCAGCAACCAACTCAGGTATCTATTTCATAGCCAAATGTTACATATTTTCAATTTCCTAGTACACTCTGAGACTTTTGTTATCAGCTCTCAGCGCAGAACAGCATTCACTCTCTCTTAAAGGTATAGTACATGCTTTCAACTTCATAACACTATCCACAAGGTGTAAGTTAGAAGTGAGTTGGAATATTCTCCACTAGGCTGCAGATGTGCAGCTACATCAAATTTCAAGAGGATTGAAGCTATCCAGGACAAAGCAGCCCACTTGATTTGTATCCCAAGCACTACTTTGAACGTTGATTCCCTTTACCACATCTGTCATTTGTAAAAAGGATGCACTGCAGCAGTGGCACCTTTCAGACTTCAACCTTTATTGTTATCTATCAACATATAATACCATCAATCCTTACAAGCATGATAGAACTGAACCCAGTCTACAATTAAAATCATAGGAACTTGAGTGGGCTATTCAGAGCTTGTTCCACCATTCCTTTACATCATGATGGATCCATGTTACCGTGCTATTCCTGTACTTAAACATCCTCAGCAAAAAAAAACATATTGATCTCAGGCTGGGAAAATTTGAAATGGCCTGGACTCGCAGCATTTTGTAAGAAAATAAATCCACATTTCTGTTATACAGTGTGAGGAAAGAAGGTGTTCAGATTATCCTATAATTGGCCTGGCTCTACTTTTACAATTATACCCTGACATTCCTCATTTCTTGACCAGAGGAAACAAATCCTTTATTAATTGTCGTGTTTTCGCACCAAGATTAGATTATCCCTCAGTCTCCTATATTCAATGGCAAACAGAATTCCATAATGTAGTCTCTCATTCCTTTAATTAATTAACAAACATTTATAGGTGAGAGTCCTGAATAACCTCTTTATTCTGCTGACAGTGTGAAAATTACATCATATTCAAAACACTGAATGGCTTCAGCGCTGTTTCCTCTTAGTGTTGATAGGTCATATTAATTTTAAGTGATACTTAAACATTACAGTAATGTTTAAATTGTACTCGCCATTGAATAAGTTTTCGCAATGAATAAGTTACATAGTTTGACTGTTAGCCTTATAGTACAAAACTTCCGGCAATTAAACATTTTTATTAACACTTCGACATTGAAATAGCAGCAATGAGAAAAGCAGTGGTAACACATTTATTTTATTGCTGATGTTCAAATAATGCTGACCAGAAAATTTATGCAGCCATATTTTCTGTTAAACTTACTGTGTTGTCTACTAATTTAAAGTGTTTGGCAACATCATAGTGAGCAGATGGATTATGTGGTCTAGCTAGAATATATGTGACTGGCTGGATTTATTGGATTATGAAACACAATCTTGAAGCTTCCATTTTGCATCATTAAACTCTCTGATTGATGAAGGATATTATTTTCCCCAGTGTTGCTCAGTGTATTATTGCAATGCCTTCATTGAGTTTCTTTGTTTAAGTCTTTACTCAGTATTCCCCTGTGCTTTTAAGTGTTATTGAACCAATTGGTTTTAACCAATTGTCTTGCTAGGTTATCCAACTTGCTCCTCCCTAACAATTCTATTGCATTTCTGAATGGATGCTGGAATGAACTGTGTAGATTCTCTGGATTAGTGGTGCTGGAAGAGCACAGCAGTTCTGGCAGCATCCAAAGTGCAGTGAAATTGACGTTTCAGGCAAAAACCCTTCATCAGGAATAAAGGCAGAGAGACTGAAGGGTGGAGAGATAAGCTAGAGGAGGGTGGGGGTGGGGAGAAAGTAGCATAGAGTACAATAGGTGAGTGGGGGAGGGGATGAAGGTGGTAGGTCAGGGAGGAGAGGGTGGAGTGGATAGGTGGAAAAAAGATAGGCAGGTCGGACAAGTTATGGGGAAAGTGCTGAGCTGGAAGTTTGGAACTAGGGTGAGGTGGGGGAAGGGGAAATGAGGAAACTGTTGAAGTCCACATCGATGCCCTGAGGTTGAAGTGTTCTGAGGCAGAAGATGAGGCGTTCTTCCTCCAGGCATCTGGTGGTGAGGGAGCGGTGGTGAAGGAGGCCCAGGACCTCCATGTCCTTGGCAGAGTGGGAGGGGGAATTGAAATGTTGGGCCACGGGGCACTGTGGTTGATTGGTGCGGGTGGCTCGGAGATGTTCCCTAATGCAATCTGCTAGGAGGCGCCCATTCTCCCCAATGTAGAGGAGACCGCATAGGGAGCAACTGATACAATAAATGATAATAGTGGATGTGCAGGTAAAACTTTGATGGATGTGGAAGGCTCCTTTGGGGCCTTGGATAGAGGTGAGGGAGGAGGTATGGGCACAGGTTTTACAGTTCCTGCGGTGGCAGGGGAAAGTGCCAGGATGGGAGGGTGGGTTGTAGGGGGGCGTGGACCTGACCAGGTAGTCACAGAGGGAACGGTCTTTGCTGAAGGCGGAAAGGGGTGGGGAGGGAAATATATCCCTGGTGGTGGGGTCTTTTTGGAGGTGGTGGAAATGTCGGTGGATGATTTGATTTATGCGAAGGTTTGTAGGGTGGAAGGTGAGCACCAGGGGCGTTCTGTCCTTTGTGTAGATTCTCTGTTAAAGACAAATTTTTGTTTGCAGTAAGCTGAATTTTAGAGCACATGATACATCCCCTTACTTTTTGATTCCAGTTTTCTAAATAGCATCAACTATTGTCAATATTGTGAAATCTGTTCAAAGGGTCATTGAAATTAAAAGTGCTATTTATCTGTCAAGTCTTAATAGTTCTCCTTATTTGAATCCCATTTGAAAAACCGCTGATCGAGCATCCATTTGTTTCAACTAAATGGATACACATTACTGCAGTAAATCTGGGGTTATTGGTCTGTGTAAATGATTTCATCGCACTTTTGACAAATGCTCAAGTTCTTGAAGCACCTGTAATTGTGATGATCCATTACAAAAGCGTATATTGTGCAGCAATGTGGCCCTGTGCAAGTTTTCAGATGATAAGAAAAATTGCCGCTTTTTAAGTTGTTTTTGCTATGACTTTGATTTGACATCAAAGGAACAACACAAGTTCAGTTGGAAGCACTGGACTTCTGGTAGTCGCTTGGCAAACGTACCTCCTCCTTCCCTTTGTCGCTGTGGGAGAAAGGTCTGCAACCCCGCCCACCCACAGAATGGCCATGTAAAAAAACACAGACGCTGGCCTGGAAAACACAGAAATCAAGCCTGCTAACACGTACAGAACACATCCACAATGCCCCAGTCTTAGCTAAACAGGCTAATATGGGCCAAGCTATTCCTAGACCAAAGAATACACTTCCCAAATGACCTCCCAGCCCCGATTAGCGCTGCGATCCCAATATCCTAAAGGCAGGCTCATTTCCCATTGAAACCGATACCGCATAAACAAAGAGGCAGACCCAGAGACCCCAGAAGATGTCTGGACACACCTGAACACCTGGATAAGGGTTATTTACACATATTCGTGTGGATGGGAAATACAGTGAGGAATCCTCTAGAAGACATTCTAACCCACTCATGGAGATGGCTGGAATCTCCTGTGTCAATTACTACTGCCAGACGCTAGATTAACTTCCATTCAGTTTATTCTTGTTTTAATCTCTTTACAATTTTCACCATTGTACTATAACTGCTTTGCAATCCTCACCTTTGTGTTGTACCCTGATAAAGCACGCCTGCACCTTCTGTTCTGGGAAAGGCACTCTGGCCGTCTGTACAGAGAATCAGTTCTGTGATAGCCTGGTCAATTTCTCCTCCGCAATATTGCTTTGTTTAATAAACCTCGTGTCAATTTCACCGCGATCCTTGTTTGTGGTTTCTGATCCATTGGGCTAAACCCCTCCGACAGTCGCCAAGCCAAAACAGAAGTCCCATTACCATGGCATGCCAAGCTCATCCATCTTCACTGTCTTCATAAATCCATTATAGCTCATTTGCAACTGCTCAGAGATGTCTATCATCAAACTACAACCAGGTCAACTTCACCACTACCTGCATAACTTCCTGCTGTCAAATAGAGAAGAGAAGAAAATAACTCTTTTATGGAAATACCATAAAATACTTGGAATGTATACAAAGGAAAGCTATTGATAGCTTGAGAGAACATGATACTTCATCGATATACGTTTTATTCATCAGATGTGGATGTCACTGACTGGGCCAAC
This sequence comes from Hemiscyllium ocellatum, assembly GCF_020745735.1. Lineage (NCBI taxonomy): Eukaryota > Metazoa > Chordata > Chondrichthyes > Orectolobiformes > Hemiscylliidae > Hemiscyllium > Hemiscyllium ocellatum. The sequence continues at coordinate 42,558,521 of NC_083408.1, forward strand.
ATTTATTGCCCATCCCTAGTTACCCCGAGAAGATGGTGCCTCCTTGCACCACTGCAGTCCACCTGCTGTGGATTGACCCACAATGCCCTGAGGGACAGAATTCCAGCTCTGTCGCCCAGCAACAGTGAAGGTACAGTGATATATTTCCAAGTAAGGATGGTGAGTGGCTTAGAGGGGAATTCGCAGGTGGTGGTGCTCCCATGTATCTGCTGCCCTTGCCATTCGACATGAAAATGGTCGTGGGTTGGAAGGTGCTATCTAAAGACCTTTGATGAATTTCTGCAGTACATCTTGTAGGTTGTACACACGACTGCTACTGATTGGATGTGGTGCCAATCAAGTGGGCTCCTTTGTTCTAGATGGTGTCAAGCTATTGGAATGTTGTTGGAGCTGCACCTATCCAGGCAAGCGGGGTGTATTCCATCACACTCCTGCCTTGTGCCTTGTGGATGATGGATAAGCTTTGGGGACTCAGGAGGTGAGTTACTCGCCCCAGTATTCTTAGTCCCTCGTGGCCACTGTTTTTATTTAGTGAGTCCAGTTGAGTTTCCAGTCAATGGCAACCCCCAGGATAATAGTGAAGGACTCAGTGATGAGAACACCATTGAATGTGAAGGGATGGTGGTTAGATTGTTTGTTATTGGGGAAGGTATTTGTGTGGCACGAATGTTACCTGCCACTATTCAGCCCTGTAGTGTACACAGAGAGAAAAAATCAGAAGATTGTGACAAATATTAATCTGCGCACTTTGACCAATGGTAGATACAGTGACAATAACCCACACACATTGGAAGTGGGGGCATCTCAGAAAGAACTTGCCATCTCCAAATAGGAGTGTTCTGCATTGTGGCAATTATGGTAATAGATCCATGCACAGGCCAAGAAACATGCACCATGATTGATTTGTATAATCGAAGAAATACCAAGCACACGATATACAAGGAACTCTTAAGCACTGTTTTGTACATCTGTCAACTAATAACTGAAGTGAGAGAAATTTCAAAGAAGTAGTCAGTAACAAAAACAAGCAAAAGCAAGTTAATATAGGCCAAAACATAGGGCCAAGTTTGTTGATGCATTTCATGTTTTGCTCTATTTGTTTGGCCTAGTTGTGCACTTTTAGATTTTGTATTTTGTTTCTGACAATGTTGTTAGAAGTGCAAACTGACAATTGTGCAAATGGGGGCATTTGTAAGGATGATTAACAACAGGACACACAATGTACTGTAGTGATTGTAATGAGGTCAGCCAGATGGGCGTCAGAGAATAGGAGTTCCCTGACTGGGGCTGTTAACCTGGTCAAATCAGGGAGCCCTGGCTGACAGATATAAACAGAAGTGTCAGAGGTTCTGTTCACTCTGAGAGCTGGCTCTGAGGGAGCTGGATCAGTGTCAAGGACTCTCCATGTGTAAATAAAGGGTGACTTGATGTTGGGATCCTGGCCTCTATAGAGTTATTTCAGTGGCAACAAGAGATAAGCTCCCTCCTGAAGAAATTCATTCACATCAGCCATCTTTGAGTTGGGAAAAGTGTTTCTGACACCATGCCATTATTTGGGAAACTTGACGTGCTCGAGCCTGCCATCAAAGACTGGGCCCAGTATGTGGAAAGAATGTGTTACTTTTTCCAGGCAAATGATATTAGGGCAAATGAAAAGCAACAAATAATTCTCCTGACAGCTTGTGGACCCACAGCTTTTTCCATTTTTAGGAGACCAACTTTCCCTGAGGCATCAGATACTAAATCCTTTCAAGAGTTGATGGATTTAGTTAAGGAATATTATGACCCAAGCCTTCCCTAATTCTGAGACTCTATCATTTTTACTTGACGATTCAAGAACCAGGAGAATCCTTACTGGGATTTTTGACCAGGTTAAAGCGATTGACAGAGGCATGTGACTTTGATTTAGTACTCAATGAAATGCTGAGAAACCATTTGGTGAATGGGATTGACTGATGTAACCATGCAAAAGCACCAATTAACTGAAGCCCAACTAGACTTTAAACAGGCAGTGCAAGTGGCTTTATTATTGGAAAAGACAGCAAATAGAGCATTTGAGTTGCATGGTATGCTGAATGAGGCGGACATCCTTGCCAGTCAGACTGAGTTTGGGAACATGACTTGAGTGAAGGCAATTGCACAGCTTCGCTGAGGACATATCCTGAACAAAGAGATTCTGGGTCAGCCCCACAGTAAAACCCCAAAACAAAGCCAAATGTCAGCTAAATGGTTAAAATTTTCTTCAGGATGTGGACCAGCAAGCCATTGTGGTTGCTGTCGATAAGCAGACTCAAAACAGCAAGAGTCCCAGGAGGCCTGAATTAAATGAGACAACTCATACAAGATATCCAGGAGACTGCATGCCCTGGAAAGCCCACCTATAGCTGCTTTGGAACAGTTAAATTGTTAGCAACATCCAAATCAGAACCAATCAAATTAAACATCTGGTTAAATGGTCACCCAGTTCTAATGGAGGTCAATACCGCCGTAGCCATTTCAGTGATTGCAGAACCAATCTTTATCAAAATTCACTCTGGACTCCATCACTTAAGTTCACACAAGATCTTGGCTAGACTGAGAACCTACACTGGGGACACTTTACAGATTAAGGACACAACTTCGGTTCCAGTCTTGTATGAGAAGCAACTGGTTCAGTTACCACTGAATATCATAAACGGCTCAGGTTCAAGCCTAATGGAGTGAAATTGGTTGAGAAAAATTCACCTCACATTTTTCAATTAAACAATGGCTGCCTGAGTGAAGTCCTAATTTAATTCCTGGATTTATTTCAGGAAGGTCTAGGGACTATCAGAGGAGTCAAGGCCAATTTACCTATTGATCTGGAAGCAATTCCGTGACTCTGCGAGGCCCACCCTTACATGAAAAAGGAGAGGCAGAAATCAGGGAGGCTGGAAACATAAGGAATCATCAACCAGCCAGTTCGCGGAATGGGTAACAATGGTCATATCGATTGTGAAGCCCAACTGGTCGGTTCACCTTCGTGGGGAATTTAAACAAACGGTATATGGCTTTGTTGGAGCTGGGTAAATACCCATCCCTCACATATAGGATTAGTACACAAAGGTGGCAGAGGAGCTGTCCTGCACAAAGCTGGACATAAGCCACGTGTGCATCCAATTGCATTAAGATGAAGATTCCCAGATGTATGCTACAATTATTACCCATAAGGATTTGTACCATTTTATGAGATTGCCATTTGGGGTATCGTCAGCCTGTGCAATGTTTCAGTGGAAATGGAGAACATTTTACAGGGTCTACCCTAGGTCGCCATTTATTTAAATGACATGCTAGTAACAGGGAAGACCAATAAAAAGCACTTAGAGAAGTTGGACATAATCTTTAACTGTTTTTCCAAGGTGGAAATATGCTTTAGAAGGAAAATGATGTGTGTTCCAGGCACCCCAAGTAACCGACTTGGACTACAGAGTCGACAAGACTGCGTTGAGCCCGTTGGAAGATAAAATGAGGTGTTCAAAGGTGGCCCAGCTCCCACATCTGTACTGGAACTTCACTCTTTCCTTGGGCTGGTGAACTATTGTGGAAAGTTCATACATAACCTGTCCTCCATCCAGCACTTTGCATCAACTCTTAAAAGGTCAGCCTTGGAACTGGCTGCATAGCCAGGCGGTAACTTTCAGGGAAGTGATGAAACAGTTATCATCCTTGAAAGTGTTGGCACACTATGATCCCAAGCAAGATTTGGTATTGAGTGTGATGCCTCCCCATCCAGCATCGGGGTAATATTAGCTCATAGGTGGCCAAATGGAGAGGGACACCCAATAGTGCATTTATCTAGGACTTTGGCTAATGCAGAGCCCAGATAAACAAGTAAGTTTGGCAGTCATTTTTGGAGTCAGGAAATTCCGACAAACCCTTTACAGATGCAAATTTGGAATAATACTGGACCATAAAGCCTTGCTTTGCCTACTGAAAGAGGACAAGGAAATGTAACCCATAATTTTAGGCTGAATTCTACAGTGGGCTCTAATACTAAATGCATATAATTACTAGTTAGAATACTGTCCAGGAGGCTAAGTAACAAATGCAGATGCATTGAGCCACTTACCACTGGCAGATACACCACCGGTGATACACCATTGGAAAAGTCTGTAATGGTTTAAATTTCCTGGACACACTTCCGGCCACAGCTGACAATGTGAGACTCTGGATACAGGAAGATCCGGTCCTGGCAAAACTGAAGCAGCTGGTGGTGATGGGAGATACCAAATGCAATCACAACCAGAATTGAAATCTTTTTGGACACAAAGAGACAAGATCGTATGAGGAAAGGCTGAGGCACTTGGGGCTGTTCTCATTGGAGAAAAGAAGGTTTAGGGGAGATTTGATAGAGGTGTACAAGATGATTAGGGGTTTAGATAGGGTTGACAGTGAGAACCTTTTTCCGCGTATGGAGTCAGCTGTTACTAGGGGACACAGCTTTAAATTAAGGGGTGGTTGGTATAGGACAGATGTTAGGGGTAGATTCTTTACTCAGCGGGTTGTGAGTTCATGGAATGCCCTGCCAGTATCAGTGGTGGACTCTCCCTCTTTATGGTCATTCAAGCGGGCATTGGATAAGCATATGGAGGTTATTGGGCTAGTGTAGGTTAGGTAGGCTTTGGTCGGCGCAACATCGAGGGCCGAAGGGCCTGTACTGCGCTGTATTTTTCTATGTTCTATGTTCTATTACATTAGGGGAAGACATATTATTATGGGGAGCAAGAGTGAATGTCCCGAGCAAAAGGCATCTCCAGGTACTGGCTGAATTCCATCAGAGTCATCCAGTGGTTTCCAGACTGAAGATGTCGGCAAGAACTCATGTCTGGTGGCCAGGATTGGATGCAGACATAGCTGCATTGCTGGGGCAGTGCCCAGAGTGCCAACAAGAACAGAAATTAACACCAGCAGCTCCCCACATCTGTGAGAATAGTCAAGTAAACCCCACGCTCAGTTACACGTTGATCCTTTCAAGGGCTCAATATTCTTAGTCATTGTGGACGTCCACTCAAAATGGATGGACGTACACAGAGTTCATTTGTCAAACACAAGGATGACAATTGAAAAACCACATCCATTTTTTGAAATAGATGGACTCCTGGAAGTGTTGATCACAGATAACAGGCCATGGCTTACCAGCAGGGAATTTGGATATTTCATAAAGTCAAATGGTATTTGTCATATAAGGACAATGCCGAACTGTCCACCATCCAATGGTCTGGCAGAAAGAGCAGTCCAAGCTTTGAAGAAGGAAACAGCCTACAGCTTCATTAGATACCAAACTGTGCCAAACAATTCGGCAGCAGTTAGCATTTCAAAATTCATTTGGTTTTCTTCTTTTCTGAAATTTGTTGGTCACTGACATTATACATTAATAATAAATTGTCATTCATAAACTATCATTTTATCAGCAAACTATGACCATACAGACTTTGATCAACTAATTTTAATCATAGCTTAAACCACAGTTATTTTTGACCACAGATTAGATTATATTCTAAAGTTCGTCAGGATTGATTTATACCAAACTAGCAATGTTGAGCCAAAATAAAGTGATTAGTTTTGTTATACTTTCAGTGTCATAGTCAGTACATGTAAAAGCAATTTGTTGTGTAAAATACCTTGAGACATTTTGTTGGTGTGATAAGGTGCTGAAGAATGCAAAGTTATTTTTTTTCTTTTGCAGTACATTGTTTCTAATGTTACTGTGGTTGATATTTATTACAGTTTACACTACATTTGGAAACCCAATTTTCTGAATACGGCCTCTGCGCTCTCCTTACTAGCATGGATGACAAACAGAATTATCTATTTGGTACCTCAGGGCGAAGCATGAATTAACTTCATGTCCAAGCTGTCTGAATGTTGATTACTGGCTATAATAGAACTGTGGAGCCATAGAATTTTATAGCACTGAAGAGGGACATCTCGATAATTATTTCTGTACTAGGCCTTTGTTTGAACATTCCCAAACTAAATTCAATGTCCCACTGAACTCCCTCGCTCCACTAACTTCATCTGTCTGAAATATTTATCCAATTTTCCTCCAAAAGATGCAATCACTCCTGCCTCAACCATTCCCACTCGCAAAGCTTTCCGAGCTCCAACAGCCCTCTGGGTAAAAATGTTCTTCCCAACTATTCTCCTTTAGTTCTCTTATTGATAATTTTACATTGATCTTGTCATTGACTCTTTCACTGGCAATAAAGTATAAGCAAAAGGCAGAACAATGCAGATGATGGAAAACTGACATACAAGCAGAACAATCAGAGGGTTAGATAGGGTGGACAGGGAGAGCCTTTTTCCAAGTATGGTGATGGCGAGCACGAGGAGGCATAGCTTTAAATTGAGGGGTGATAGATATAGGACAGATGTCAGAGATAGTTTCTTTACTCAGAGAGTAGTAAGGGTATGGAATGCTTTGTCTACAACGGTAGTAGATTCGCCAACTTTAAGTACATTTAAGTCGTCATTGGACAAGCATGTGGACGTACATGGAATAGTGTAGGTTAGATGGGCTTCAGATTGGTATGATAGGTCGGCGCAACATCGAGGGCCGAAGGGCCTGTACTGCGCTGTAATGTTCTATGTTAACATATTGAGTATGCCAGGCAACATCTGAAGACAGCAAAACATCATTAATGTCATGTTGTGATGTGATATACATGTAGCTTTAAGGTGGCATATCTTAAAGTGGTTCCCATCATGGTCAACAGTGTACAATTGGTACACTTAAGATAAACAGAAGAACAAACACATCTTAGACACCTGCCTGACATGAAATCCATCGGAAATTACCTGGAGAGCAGTCCAAACACTTCTGCAAATAAACATGGCTGGACCTGGAGCAGCAAATTGGCAGCAACTGAAACCAAGAACTTCTTCACTGGGTCCTAAGCAAACTCCCTCTGGTTAAAAAAAACCACAGTAAATTACCTGCTACATTGTGTTGGGTCCTCAGCAGACCCTCTGCAAAAATACACTGAACTGCAACCTATCTGCTCCACAGTGATCTAGGAAGGATCACCTAACTGGAAGCTGTCACAATCCACTCCACCAAACCACTGGACCACTCAAAGTGGGGTAGGTGTGCCAGCCTGCGAGTAAAACTGAGAGACTACATGGATTCAAGACCCCTCTTCCCAGCTTACTCCGATCAAATGTACAATCTCTGGAGAACAAGATGGACAAATTCAGATCATGGCTCAGTTTGCAGCATGAACTGTAGAGTGCTGTGCATTCTACTTCACAGAAACCTGACTCAACCCATCCATTCCCGACTGCGCACTTCAGGCTGATGGTTTTTCTATCCATTTTATGGACCGTGTAGCATCCTCGGGTAAGACAAAGGGCGGAGGGGTTTGCTTTTTAATCAACAACTTGAGGTGCACAGACATTGCAACCCTGGGCAGCCATTGCTCCCCAAACCTTAACTTCCTCACCATCAAATGCCACCCCTTCTATCTACCATGGGCATTTATGCTGCTATAGTAACTGCTGTGTACAGACCGCCACAAGCAAAGGTGGAGGAAGCTTTGGATGTGCTGTAGTTCATGACTAACATCCTGTAGGTGGAACACCCTGAGGGCCTGTTTATTGTAACTGGCAACTTCAATCAAACAAGTCTAAGAAAGGTGTTGCCCAAGTACCACCAGAAAACAGTACCTACCCCACTAGGGGCCCGAACATTTTAGACCACTGCTATACTACTGTGAAAGATGTCTACCGCTCCATCCCCGGCCCTCATTTTGGGAACACTGACCACAATGCCATGCTTTTTCTCCTGCCTTACAGGCAAAAGCTGAAGCAGGAGACCCCTCGTGGATACAGGTCCAGTGCTGGTCGGAGGAGGTAGAGGATCAACTCCGGTGCTGTCTGGAATCGGCCGATTGGGCCATGTTCAAATACTCCGCAGGTACTTTGGACGAGTACGTCACCACCGTCACAGACTTTATCAGCAAGTGTGTGAGGACTGCATACCGAGGAAGTCAATCCGGGTGTTCCCCAACAGGAAACTCTCGATGGACATACAGAATCTGCTAAAAATTAGGCGTGAGGCCTTCAGATCAGGAGACCCACTCAAATATAAAGAATCCAAGTATGACCTTCACAGAGCCATTAAGACAGCCAAGGACCAATGCTGATACAAATTAGAGACCCAGACAGACACCCGACCACTATGTCAAGGACTCAATGACATCACAGATTCTAAAAAGAGATAATGAAAGATAGCAGATGATGACATATCCCTCCCAGATCATCTCAACGCCTTCTATGCTAACTTTGAGCAGAACTTTAGCGGAGACGTAACACCTATTCTGACAAGTCCTGACAAGTCCAATAGTCACTGCGTCAGAGGTCAGATCAGTTTTTCTTCATGTGAATTCAAGGTGAGTGATGGGACCAGACATAATACCAGGATCTGCACTCAGAGCATACGCAGATCAACTGGCAGAGATCTTCTCGGACATCTTCAACCTCTCCCTGCAGCAGGCCACTGTCTCTGCCTGTTTCCAGAGGGTCAACATCATCCCTGTGCCCAAGAAGGCTCATGCAGCATGTCTCAATGACTACCGCCCAATGGCCCTAACTTCGGTGGTCATGAAGTGGTTTGAAAGGCTGGTCATGGCATTAATCAACTCCAGCTCCCCACTACTCTTGATCCACTCCAATTTACCTATCAGGCCAATAGACCCACGCCAGATGCCATATCACTTGCCCTTCACTGCTCCATAGAACATCTTGACAACAAGAACAGCTACATGAGAATCCTATTCATTGTCTACAGTTTAGCCTTCAACATTATTATCCCCTCGAGACTGATGACTAAACTTAGTGATCTTGGACTAAGCTCAGACTAACTCTCTGCCACTAGATCCTCAGTTTCCTTACCCACAGGCCATAATCAGTGAAGATTGGGGACAATATTTCATCCTCACTAACACTCAACACTGGACCCCCCCCCCAGGGGTGCGTACTCAGCCCCCTATTGTACTCACTGTATACCTATGACTACATCACCAAATACCAAACTAATGCCATTTACAAGTTCACTGATGATCCACCATAGTTGGTCGAATCTCAGATGGCAACGAAACAGACTACAGACAGGGTGGTGGAAGACCTGGAAAAATGGTGCACTGGGAACAGTCTAGCTCTCAATGCCAGCAAAAACCAAGGAACTCATCATTAACTTTCGGTGGGATGTTACTCATGCCCCCCTACACATTAACAGCACAGAGGTGGAACGAGTGGAGACTGTCAAATTCCTGGGAGTGGTCATCCACAACAAGCTTTCTTGGACTCTTCATGTGGACGCACTGGTTACAAAGGTCCAACAACGTCTCTTCTTTCTCAGGCAGCTGAGGAAGTTTGGCACGATGGCGAATACCCTTGCCAACTTTTATAGGTGCGCCATCGAGAGCATTCTGTCTGGATGTATCACTAGCTGGTATGGCAACTATACCATTCAAGATTGGAGATGGTTACAGAGAGTGGTGAACTCAGCCTGGACAATCACAAAGGTCAACTTCCCATCTGTAGAATCTATCTATCAGGCCCATTGTCAAGGAAAGGCCGCCAGCATTCTTAAAGATACATCCCACCCTGGCGAAGTTTTACCACAACCTCTACCATTGAGGAGAAGGTACAAAAGCCTGAAAATGCGCACTGGCCAGTTTCGAAACAGTTTCTACCCTACTGTTGTTAGAATACTGAATGGACTCACAAACTCTTAACATCTGCCTGTACCTGTGTTTTTGTTTTTGCTATGGTTTACATATTATTTACTTATCTATGTACTTAACTATGTTATTTGCTTATATTGCTCGCAAGGCAAAGCTGTTCACTGTGCCTCAGTACACGTGACAATAGACCCAATTTAATTCAATTCAATCTCAGGTCAGTGACATTTTGCCAGAATTGGAAAATGTTAAAGCTTTAGGGGACTTTAAGCAAGTCTGGAGGCTGGGCAAGTGGGGAGAGGGGAGGAAAGCACAAAGAGAAAGTCTGTCCTCATTTGGAAGACACAAGTGATTAAGTGGCAAATGGACCGGGGAGTGTTACTGAACAAAGAGACCTTGGAGTGCAGGTTCATAGCTCCTTGAAAGTGGAGTCACAGGTAGATAGGATAGTGAAGAAAGCATTTGGTATGCTTTCCTTTATTGGTCAGAGTATTGAGTACAGGAGTTGGGAGGTCATGTTGTGGCTGACACCCACTCACATCCACACTCACATACACCCACTCACACACACACAGACACACAACTCAAACACTCACAAACACACACTCACACACACACACTCTCACACATAAACTCTCACAAACACACACACACTCACACCCACCCACTCACACATACTCACACACACACTCACACAAACTCACACACACACTCACAAACACACTCAATCACACAGAGACTCACATACACCCACTCTCACACACACACACAGACACACACACTCACACTCACACACACATACACACACTCATACATACACACATTCACACACTCCACACACAGACACATACACACACTCACACACACACTCACTCACACACACACCCACACACTCACACACACATACTCACACACACAGACACATACACATACTCACACACACACTCACACAAACACATGCACACACACACTCACACACACACACTCACACACAGACACACACACCCATACACTCACAGACACAGATACACACACTCATACAACTTAAACACTCACACACAGACACACAGTCACACAAACATGCGCACACTCACACTCACACACACACACTCATACACACACACACTCACACACTCACACATGCAGACACATACACATACTCACACATACACACACTCCCACACACACTCACACACACAGACACATACACATACTCACACACACACTCACTCACATACACACCCACACACTCACACACACACACTCACACACACTCTCACACTCACACAAACACACGCACACACACACTCACACACACACACTCACACTCATGCCCACACACCCATGCACTCACAGACACGGATACACACACTCACACAACTCAAACACTCACACACAGACACACAGTCACACACACATGCGCACACTCACACTCACACATACACACTCATACACACACACACACACACACACTCACACACACAGACACATACACATGCTCACACATACACACACTCCCACACACTCACACACACAGACACATACACATACTCACACATACACTCACTCACACACACACCCATACACTCACACACACTCACAAAAACACACATGCACACACTCACACACGCACACACTCACGCACACACACACATAGAAACATACTCACAATCACACACACACTCACACTCACTCACACACACGCACACACACTCACAGACACTGACACTCACACTCCACAACTCAAACACTCACACACAGTCACACACACACACAGACACACACTCATACACACACACACGCACACACGCAGACACATATACATACCCACACACACACTCATTTGCACACACAAACTCCCACACGCACTCACACACTTACACAAACACACACACAATCATGCACACAATCTCACACATACATACACTCACATACACACTCACACACTCACACATACACACTCTCACACTCACATGCGCACAATCAACACACACGCCCTCACACACATACTCTCACAAACACACACACTCACACACACACACTCACACAAACACACACACACATACTCACACACACACTAACACATTCACACAAACTCACATCACACTCACACACAGACACACACACACAAACTCACAGACACACAGACACGCATTCACTCACACTCACCCGCACACCCACACACATGCACTCACACACATACTCTCACAAACACACACACTCACACACACCCACTCACACACACTCACACACACACACTCACACACACTCTCACACACTCACACAAACACACTCACACACTCACATGCGCACAATCAACACACACACCCTCACACACATACTCTCACAAACACACACACTCACACACACACACTCACACACACTCACACAAACACACACACACATACTCACATACTCACACACATACTAACACATTCACACAAACTCACATCACACTCACACACAGACACACACACACACACAAACTCACAGACACACACTCACAGACACAGACACTCACACTCCACTCACAGACACATACACATACTCACACATACACTCACTCACACACACACACACTCACACACACTCACACACGCACACACTCACACACGCACACACTCACATACACACACACATAGACACACACTCACAATCACACACACACTCACACTCACTCACACACACACACACACTCACAGACACAGACACTCACACTCCACAACTCAAACACTCACACACAGTCACACACACATGCGCACACTCACACACACACAGACACACACTCATACACACACACACACTCACACACGCAGACACATATACATACCCACACACACACTCACTCGCACACATGCACCCACAAACTCCCTCACGCACTGACACACACACTCTCACACTCACACACATACTCACACAAACACATACACAATCATGCACACAATCTCACACATACATACGCACTCACATACACATGCACACATTCATACACACTCACACAGTCATACATACACTCTCACACACACACACACTCTCACACACTCTCACACACTCACACATACACACTCACACACTCACATGCGCACAATCAACACACACGCCCTCACACACATACTCTTACAAACACACACACTCACACACACACACTCACATACTCACACACACACTAACACATTCACACAAACTCACATCACACTCACACACAGACACACACACACACACAAACTCACAGACACACAAACACAGACACGCACTCACTCACACTCACCCGCACACCCACACACACGCACTCACACACATACTCTCACAAACACACACACTCACACACACCCACTCACACACACACACACACACACTCTCACACTCACTCGCACACTCACACACACATGCACACACTCACTTACACACACTCACACAAACACACTCACTCTCACACACACATACACACACTCATACATAAACACATTCACACCCACACTCACACACACAGACACATACACATACTCACTCACACACACACACTCACACACTCTCACACTCACACACACATGCACACACTCCCACACACTCATTTACACACACTCACTCTCACACATACACACTCACAAACTCACTCACTCACACTCACATACACCCACTCACACACACAGACACACACACTCACATACACACACTCATACATACGCACATTCACACACACACTCACACACAGACACATACATATACTCACACACACACTCACTCACACACACACCCACTCATTCACACACACACTCACACACAGTCTCACACGCACACAAACACATGCAGACACACACTCACACACACACTCACTCACACACACGCACTCACAATCACACACACACTCACACTCACACCCACACACCCATACACTCACAGACACAGACACACACACTCACACAACTCACTCACACACAGACACACAGTCACACAAACACACACACAGATACATACACACACTCATACACACAAACACTCACACACAGATACATACACATACTCACACATACACTCACTCACACACACTCCCACACACTCACACACACACCCACACACTCACACACACTCACACAAACACACACATGCACGCACTCACATACACACACACATAGACACACACTCACAATCACACACACACACTCACTCACACACACACCCACACACTCACAGACACAGACACTCACACACACTCACACACACACACACACACACTCACACATACTCACACAAACACACACACACATTCACACACACTCGCACACTCTCATACACACTCACACACACTCACACACACGCACAACCACACTCACTCACATACACACACTCACATACACCCACTTAGACACACAGACACACACACTCACACTCACACACACAGACACACACTCATACACACATACACACACTCACACACACAGACACACACACATACTCACACACACTCACACACACACCCAGACGCTCACATACTCACACACACTCACACACACACACACACACACACTGACACATTCACTCACACACACATACACATATTCACACACACACTCACACACACATAGTCATACACACACACTCACACACACAAACACCCACTCACACACTTGCTCACACACACACTCACACACACAACCACCCACACACACACTCACACACACAATCACACATACGCACTCTCACACACATACTCTCACACACACACCCACACACACCCTCACACTCACACACACAGACACACACTCATACACACATACACACACTCACACACACAGACACACACACATACTCACACACACTCACACACACACCCAGACGCTCACATACTCACACACACTCACACACACACACACACACACACTGACACATTCACTCACACACACATACACATATTCACACACACACTCACACACACATAGTCATACACACACACTCACACACACAAACACCCACTCACACACTTGCTCACACACACACTCACACACACAACCACCCACACACACACTCACACACACAATCACACATACGCACTCTCACACACATACTCTCACACACACACCCACACACACCCTCACACTCACACACACACACATACATACACTCACACACACGCTCACACACACACTCACACACACAACCACCCACACACACACTCACACACATATACACATTCACACACACTTACACTCACACAGTCATACACACACACTCACACACACCAACTCACACACATTCACACACACACACTCGCACACGCACAATCACACACACGCACTCTCACACACACTCACACACATGCACAACCACACTCACTCACATACACACACTCACATACACACACTTACACACACAGACACACACACTCACACAGTCATACACACACACTCATACACACATACACACACTCACACATACAGACACATACACGTACTCACACACTCACTCACACACACACCCACACACTCACACACGCACTCACACACACACTCTCAAATTCACACTCACACACACGCGTAGACACACACACTCACATACATACACACACTCTCACACACACACTGATGCACACACTCACACAAACACACACACACTCACACACACACACACACGCTCACATACACACACACATTCACACACACGCTCTCACACTCACTCACATATTCTCACACACATACTGTCTCTCACACACACACTCACACATGCACAATCACACACACACTCTCACACAATACTCTCTCTCACACACACTCTCACACTCACACACATACATACACTCACACACACGTGCTCACACACTCACACACTCTCACAAACACACTCACTCACATACACACTCACATACACCCATTCACACACACACAGACACATACACACACGCATACTCATACACATACACACTCACGCACACTCACACTCACAGTCATATCCACATACTCTCACACACACTCACTCACACACACACCCACATACTCACACACACACTCACACACACACTCTCACACTCATACAAACACACGCACAGACACACTCACACACACACAGACACACACTCATACTCACACACACACTCACTCACACCCACACACCCACACACTCACACATACTCACACACATTCTCACACACACACACACAAACACATTCACACAAACTCACAACACACTCACACGCCTACACACACACACAAACTCACAGACACACACACACACACACACACACTCACATGCATACACACTCACATATAGGCACACACACACTCTCACTCACACACACACACGCACACACTCACACACACTCTCAAACAAACATTCACATACACTCACTTACACACTTTCACACAAACACACTCTCTCTCTCACACACACACACACGTTGACACGCACTCACACACATACTCTCTCACACACACACGCACACACACACCCTCACACTCACACACACACATACATACACTCACACACACACTCACACACTTGCTCACACACACACACACACACACACAAGCACCCACACACACACTCACACACACATATACACATTCACACACACTCACACTCACACAGTCATACACACACACTCACACTCACATACACCAACTCACACATACACCCTCACCCTCACACACACTCACACATGCACAATCACACACACGCACTCTCACACACACTCACATAAACACACACGCACACACTCACACACACACACTCTCACACTCTCACACTCACACACACTCACACAAACACACACACACTCACACACACTCTCACACTCTCACACACACATGCACATATTCACACACACACTCACACAGTCTTACATACACACTCACACACTCGCTTACACACACACACTCACACATGCACAATCACACACATACATTCTCACACACTGACATACACACTCACACACGCACAATCACACACATACATTCTCACACACTGACATACACATTCACACACACACTCACACTCACATACACAATCACACACACATTCACACAAACACACACACACTCACACTCTCACACACACACACTCACACACACATACACACATTCACGCACACACACTCACACTCACAGTCATACACACACACTCACACACACACTCACACACACTCACACATACACATACATACACTCATACACACACGCACGTGGTCACACACACACTCCCACACACACACTCCCACACACTCATACACACACACACACTCACACACACTCTCACACTCACACACACACTCACACACACACTCTCACACACACTCACATACACACTCACACACACACTCACACACATTCACACACACACATTCACACTCACACAGTCATACACACACACTCACACATGCACTCACACACACTCACACACACACTCACACACGCACACTCACACATACACACTCTCTCACACAAACACACACATTCACACACAAACACACACACACTCACACACATACTCACACACACATGCACACATTCACACATACACTCACACTCACACAGTCATACATACACACTCACTCACACTCACACACACCCACTCACACACACACTTACGCACACACTCACAAACACGCACTCACACACATACACTCTCACACACATACTCTCTCACACACACTCTCACACTCACACACACACATACATACACTCACACACACCTGTGCTCATACATTCACACACACTCACACATACAAACGCACTCACTCACACACTCACATACACCCACTCACACACACAGGCACACACACTCACACACACACACACAGACACATACTCATACACACGCACTCTCATACTCACACACACACATACATACACTCACACACACATGTGCTCACACACTCACACACACTCACACATACTCACAAACACACTCACTCGCACACACTCACATACACCCACTCACACACACACAGACACACACCCTCACACTCACACACACACAGACGCATACTCATACACACTCACACACACTCACAGACACATACACCGACTCACACACACACTCACTCACACACACACTCACACACACACTCACACACACTCACACACACACACCAACACATTCACACAAACTCACATCACACTCACACACAGACACACACACACTCACACACACCTGCACACTCACAGACACAGGCACACACACTCACACAACTCAAACACTCACACGCAGACACACAGTCACACAAACACATGCGCACACTCAACTCACACACACACCCACACACACACTCACACACACTCATACACACACACTAACACATACACAAAAACTCACATCACACTCACACAGAGACACACACACATTCACACTCACACATAGCCACACACACACTCACGCACACACTCATACTCACACTTACACACACACGCACTCACACTCACACAAACACATACACACACTCACACACTCACACACTCACACACACACTCACACACAATCACACAAATGCACTCACACACACACTCTCTCACACACATACTCTCACACTCCCACACACACATAAACACACACACACACACACGCACACTCTCACACATACACACACTCACACACACACTCACACACTGACACACACACTCACACACACATACACATATTCATACACAAACACTCACACTCACCGTCATACACACTCACACACTCACATACACACATACATACACAGCCACACACACAGGTACACACACAACTTTTTACTACAAATTTCTGACAGGTTTCCTGTTTGTCCTGTACAGGACAATGTCGGATTGAGTCATCCTGGGAAGGGGCGGGGTGTGGTGCGGTTAGCGTACACCCCTCTGTGGAATTCCAGGGAAAGTGTGGGTGAGAGAGAGGGTGGGAGGTCAGTCATTTGGAGATGGTGCCTGTTTAATCACTGTAAACAAAACACACGGTCACTGTTGGAAATACATCTTTGATGTAATGTTTCTATTGGGACCTCAAGATCTCACTTGGATAATCCGATTTTTGGATAATTGGTATTCGGATAATCGAGTTTCCTCTGGATATGTTTTTGTGC
Organism: Hemiscyllium ocellatum; assembly: GCF_020745735.1. Classification (NCBI taxonomy): domain Eukaryota; kingdom Metazoa; phylum Chordata; class Chondrichthyes; order Orectolobiformes; family Hemiscylliidae; genus Hemiscyllium; species Hemiscyllium ocellatum. The sequence goes on from NC_083408.1 coordinate 42,577,271, forward strand.
AGTTGAGTGTCAGGTCACTGGTCAGCCTGGGATGTTGATGGTGGGGAATCCAGTGATAGCCATGCCATTGGATGCCAATTGGTTTGATAATGTCTTGTTCGGGGTAATTACTGGGGTGTGAATGTTACTTGCCACTTATCAGTTCACTTCCATTGACTTTAATTTTGTTTGAACTCCTTGATGCCACATTTGGTCAATGCTTTGTTGGAATTGGGACAGTCAATCTCATTCCACTCACATGTGAAATGGTGGAAAGGTCTGTCCCAAAGGAAGGAACACAGTTTTATCCATGACCTATGTACTTTGCCTTCTCATCAACTGTTGCCAGTCCTACAAGTTCCTCGAAACCTGTCAGTTCTCCTGTAGTGGAACCCCTCCACTGCTTTCACTCTAACACTAGTAACATCTTTCACTGTCTTGGCTGGAAACTCTAGAATTCCACTCCAAAACATTTCTCTGTTTTGATTGTTACCCTTAATACTAACGTGTTAATACTTGTGACATTACCTCCACTTTTAACTCGCTGTCAATTATTGTTTTGTTCCCACACTGTCAAGTATCTTAGGACACTTTTATTCTGTGAAAGGTGCTTTCAAAGTGTTGTTTACTATGGCTTAGTTATTGACTAGAAAAATGTGGTGAGTAACTGGGAGACTTCATGTACATTATTCATGCTGTAATACACAACAAAGAACACACTGAAATCATTTGCAAAAGAATCAACTGAAAATATTGATAACAATATTTTACCTCATATTTTGTGTCCTGAGAATCAATAAGTAGCATTTATGTTTTTTTCTGCTTTTTTTAAACTCATGCTAATATTTAATGCTGCTGTGTGCTTGTGTTGAATTCTGCCTGTGCTTCCCAACATAGAGACACTTTTGTAACTCGTGTTTGCAGTGGGTTGCCAGGACAAAAAAAAACATGTTTAAAGCATACAAGATTAGCCTGCGTCTGTTTTGACCCTTAAATGAAAGAACAATTAAATTTATTACCTGTTTATCCAAACTATGACTGCTGGCATTCAGCTACTGCATACCCTGCTTTGTGCGTCATCAATGTAAAAATGTATTGTTGAAGACATTCCTTCCTGGCCTACCTGATCATTTGCTCAGTTGTTCAGTTTTTCTGCGCATGGTTGGTGCTTTGTGAAGTATACAGAAATACTTTAATTGTGATTGGATTACATCCATAGGCTTTCACTTCTTGTCAATGAACAGCAAGTTCACAATGATGTTTGTCAAACCTAGCTGCCTTTGACTACATGTGGGTTGGCATTACTGGCACCAGAGCTGAAAATGTGTTGCTGGAAAAGCGCAGCAGGCCAGGCAGCATCCAAGAAGCAGGAGAATCGACATTTTGGGCATGAGCCTTCCTGAAGAAGGGCTCATGTTTGAAACGTTGATTCTCCTGGTCCTTGGATGCTGCCTGACCTGCTGCACTTTTCCAGCAACACATTTTCAGCTCTGATCTCCAGCATCTGCAGTCCTCACTTTCTCCTAGAAGATTACTGGCACCAGAGACTTATTTTGTGCACTTATTACATGCCGCATTTGCAAGTTATTGTATCCACTTTGCATTGGACTCTAAAGTTACTTTGTTCTCTTGGTTTCTGAGCTGACGTCTTTCCAGATTTATCTTCTATATATATCTGGTTGTGTGCTTTCTGAAAGGTCAAGCAGTAATTAGCACTGCATGTCGCTATTCACAGCAACTCGTACATCTTCACATCTTTGTACATGTGCTAGTTTGGGGCACATAATGATTGAGAAATGTAGGTAAAGCATAATATTCCTCACAGAAACCAAATTCCAATTAAAGCAAGCAAAGAATGAGGAGCTATTTCTCTGCATCCGCTGATCATATCAAAGGAAAACAAGTAATTAGAATTGGACAGGATATCTGCAAAATCAATATTGAAGAGACCACCCTTGAGCAGCAAGATATGTCTACAAGGAAAGCCAAAGAAGAAAGTGCAAAGTGAAGGTAAATGAAAGGAAAGGGATCAGACAAAGTGCATGCACAATCATGATTCCAGGTGATGCTGTATTAATTTCTGTGATGTGAAGACGACTTAGCTATACCCTGCTTGGGCCAGATCTCTCAAAGTACAATCTCCTTCATCCATTTCCCGACTTTGATTTTTTTTTTCTGATTCAAAGATGAATCCATTTCTGTCAGCTATGGATCTTCATATTGACTGACAACTCATAAATAATGGAGGGATTGCCATACGTTGTGTTTATGAATTTTGCGGCAAAATTAAATCGATGCCATTGTTGTTATACATCAGCAGCATGTGCTGCAGGAGAAGGATATAAAAGCTGATGCTAACAGCTCAGTTTAATTGATCTAACATACTACATTTTCCACAACTTTTCGCAACAAACTGTAGCATACATTAATTTGCAAAGCAGCACAGTATTAGCATTGTGCAAATATGTACGCTGCTGACATTGACCTCTGGCCTTTCCTGTAGTTCTCGGAACAGGTTGGATATATTAGCTAGAATTGTACACAATCCTTTATACCTGGCTGTAAATCGAGTAAACACTGGTAAATATGTTAAGCAAGACCATCTTCCCATAAAACCACACATTACGACATTTTGTCCATTTAGGTGTCTCTTTTGACGGACTCATTTTATGAGTTTAAAATAGATCTGAATTTAAGAGTCTTTCTTTTTCCATCAAATTTTCAGCCTTTTTCAAAAGATTGATGTTGTGATAGCGACTTCCTAAAATCAAAGGCAGTGGGGGAAAGGCTATTAAAGAGCAACAGAGATCGAGAAGAGTATTGCCTTTAATATTGCCATTCCAGATGAAGGGCTTTTGCCCGAAACATCGATTTTACTGCTGTGCTCTTCCAGCACCACTAATCCAGAAAAATATTGCCTTTAATAGCCTGGGCAATACTGAGTTTCACGTTAAGAGGATCTGTGTGATTGTGTCCCACTTCATTGTAATATTTGCTGTTAAACCCAGCCTTCTCATTGAGCACTTTTACCTGTAGCCACACAACCTGCTGCACATCCTCCACCATCATGTTTGCTGAGAAATGCTGTCAAGACCACATTAGAGAGAGTGGGCTGGTCTGATCTAATGAGAGCTCCAGGAGCTGTCCCAGTACCAGGGGTTTGCTCCTCCCATAGTGCGTGCACACGCACATATGCGCACACACTCACTGTCTCTCACACTCACACACACACTCACACAAACACACACACACTCACACAGACACACACGCACTCATACTCACAGTCTCTCACACTCACACAAACACACTAACACAAACACATACACATACTCACACAGACACACACACTCACAGACACTCACAGTCTCTGACACTCACACAAACACACTCACACAGACACATACTCTCACACACAGTCTCTCACTCACACAGATGCACTCACACAAACACACTCACACAGAAACACACTCTCACACTCCCACATACACTCACTCTCACACTCATAAACACACACTCACTCTCACACAAACAAACACACACATACACTCACACACACAAAAACACACACACACACTCACACGCCCAATCTCACATGCCCACACTCACACAAACACACTCACACTCTCACACTCACACACACAAAGACACACACATACTCACAAACACAATCTCACAAATACACACACACACACAGACTCTCACACACACACACACTCATACAAATGCATTCACACACAGACACACACACACTCTCACACTCTCTCTCACATACTCTCACACTCTAACACATGCGCACACTCACACACTCACACACTCTCACCCTCACACCCTCACACACTCACACTCTCACATTCACACACACACTCACAAACACATGCACACTCCCCCTGTACCTTCTTTCTTTACTTCAGCAGTTACACAGCACCAGGTTATAGCCCGACAGATTTATTTAAAATCACAAGCTTTCGGAGCACTGCTCCTCTGTTAGGTGAAGTTGAGCTATAACCTGGTGTCATGTGACTTCTGACTTTGACCACCTCGGTCCAACACCGACACCTCCACATCATTGCCTTCTTCGTTTATATTCCTGTTACATTGGTAAAGGCCACCTCTGTTACAGCTGGTCTTGCTTAAACTGTGTCCAAAAATGGAAAAGCTAAAAACTGGGACATTTGAACAGTTTTGAGCAAATTGTTGGGCCATTCCAGGACATCTGGTCTCCCAATTAGAAAACGCTTTCACAGAATCCACTCAGGTACAATGGATAAAATGCCATCCTTCTGTGTTGTATCCATTCACGTTTCTCCACTTTCCCTTGCATTACTCTCATTCCTGATGTTTTCCCAGGGTGTTGAGCAGTACAGAGAGTCTGTTCTTGAAGACCCTTTGTACAAAATCTATCTGAGGACTATCAGAGGAGATTAATTAAGGGCAATGAGGTAAAGGGGCACCCACATCCCATAAAAGAATAGAGGAAGTAAATATTCCAGTTGATTCAATTCACTTCACTTCTCTGTTATATGGAAATAATTTGACTAATATATGCACTAACGGTAGTTTTGACCATAATTAAAAATGCCTTTTTGCAAAACCAGCTAAGACCAAGATTGGTTAAAGGTTGAAACAATTGCTTTGATTTTCGGGTATGACCATGTTTGAGGCCAGTGTGACCAGCACAAGATAGCTAGTGGGGTGAATTTGGGTGAGGGGGTGGCATGCCTGTTATAGGGAGCGTGTTATTAAGTTGGAGAGGGTTCAGACGAGACTTACCAGGTTGCTGCCTAGAATGGAGGGTTTGAGTTATAGGGAGAGGCTGGATAGGCTGGGATATTTTTCACTGGAAAATAAGAGTTGAGAGGAGAAAGTGAGGACTGCAGATGCTGGAGATCAGAGCTGAAAATGTGCTGCTGGAAAAGCGCAACAGGTCAGGCAGCATCCAAGGAACAGGAAATTCGACGTTTTGGGCATAAGCCCTTCTTCAGGAATGAGGTCAGTTCCGTAGGCAGGTGCTGAGGAAGGAGATGTGGCTGTGGTAACGGGTCTGTTTGAGAACGTGGCTGAAGAGCTTCTGTGCAGAGGAGATGACCTGGGGGGTGCAGTGAGAGAGGGACTCACTGAAATCCTTGTAGAGGGAGGAAGAGAGCTTCTTCAAGGAAGGTCATTCCTGAAGAAGGGCTTATGCCCAAAACGTTGAATTTTCTGTTCCTTGGATGCTGCCTGACCTGCTGCGCTTTTCCAGCAACACATTTTCAGCATAAGAGTTGAGAGGTGACCTTATAGAAGTTTATAAAATCATGAGCGGCATAGATAAAGGTGAATGGCAAGTGATTTTTTTTCCCGGGGGGAGGGAGTTTCAAGAATTGGTGGCATATTTTTAAGGAGAGAGGAGAAGGATTTTAAAAAGACATGAGAGGCAATTTTTTTATACAGAGAGTGGTTGTCATGTGGAAGGGACTTCCAGAGGAAGTGGTGGATGCAGGTACAGTGACAACATTGAAAAGACATTGAGGTAAGTACATGAATAAGAAATGTTTGAAGGATATGGGCCAAGTGCAGGTAGGTGGGATGGACTAGTTTAGTTTTGGAACCTGATTGGCTTGGACTGGTTGGACCAAATGGTCTATTTCCATGCTGTCTGACTCAGTGACTATTTGTAGTGGGGTGGGGGGAGGTGAGAAAGAATGGAATGGACAGAATGGACTGCAGCAGCCACCTCCCTTGAACATGGAGTCTGCAAGAGAGCTTATTGTAAGGCCCTCGTTAATCTATGTGCACCTTATATCAAAGCATGTATTACTTATGTAATGAAAACTGATCTTGCTGCCTGCTGATCAACAGGCTGCCATTTTGGAATGAAGTTAAGGTTGTCAACCACCTGATGAAGGAGCAGCGCTCCGAAAGCTAGTGCTTCCAAATAAACCTGATGGACTATAACCTGGTGTTGTGCGATTTTTAACTTTGTCCACCCCAATCCAACACCGGCATCTCCAAATCATTTCAGAACGAGTCTGCTACACTGGGAACAAAGCAGGCCTTCCTCAGTGCAGCAGTTGGCTGTGGGGCCCGGTGTGGAACCTTTTAGTTGTACAGGCACATTTTGTAAATGAAAGGCACAAAGTGTTCTTCAGTGCAGGCATTGAGATTGTATTCAGATCAAATACATGATTTCAAGTGATTCAAATGAAGTGAGAACACGCTGTTGGAATGTGAAGGAAATGCAGTCATCAGGAAATAAATTCAAGGTCCTTTAGCACATACAATGTGATGGCTGGGGGGGTGAGGGTAGGGGGTTAATTCATCAAGGAAATGTGATAATGAGATGGTGTCTATGAAGGCACTAATGAGTTCCTGAGTCAGGCCTGTATGATTTTATTAAACGAGTTTGTTCATCATCGTCAATCATCACATTGAACCCTCTCTAAGAGACAGATAGGTCAAATGACAGGATCCTTCAGCCTGTTCAAACATTACTTGGGGAAGCACCAAGCTTCATATTGCCTTTCAAACATAATCACATCTTTAGCTGACAGAATTTTAATTTAGTCTTTAGCCCATTGCTGGATAGATCCTGACATCTGTGGAAATGGAGTCAAACTTGAAGAATTGAGCCATTCAGTAAATTGAAGCAGCAGCGTTTTAAAGGTGATTTAGAGGAATTACATCTATCCAGGTATAGATAACCTACTTTTTTTTTTGTAATGAAGGTTGAAAATTTCCCAAACTACTGAGAAACAATCAAAGTAACTGAAGTCCACATTGTGGAATCTGAGAAATTAAAATAACATAGTAACTCTGCCATGAGCCATTAAAAAGACTTGCTTTTATTTGGCACGTTTCACAACCACTGCATGTCTTAGAGAGTTTTACAATTTACAAGCAGTTGAGCAAGGGTACATTGGAAACTGCCTTTTTTTGTATTTAAGTCTTTGTTTGAGTGCAACAGGTTTTGAATTTAAAGGTGATGTATTGCCAGTTCAGTAGGTATTTGATTGTGAGGATGAAGAAGTAGCCAACCCAGGTTTTCTTGAAACAGATGAGTATGGGGTTCATTTTGTGTGCTCACACCCATGCAGGTAAAATACACTGCAGCCTCTGCAATTTGCATACAAATCTGCACATTAATTCCTGAGTAGAAGGTTAACATTCCTAAATTAAAGTTTGTTGAAAAGAAGAAGATCATTTGGAAATCAATGGTTGTAGTTGATCTTCTGGTTATGCATAGGCTATGGTCCTCAGCTGGAGGTTAAATGTCAAAGCTGATGTCTTTATCCTCTTCTGGAAATGTTGCTGTGGAAACTGCTTCCGAGCACTTAACTGAAAGGAGACAAGAAGTTGAAGCTTTTTACCTTGCACTCATCAGGAGTAGGGCAGAGTTCAAAACAGGACACCACTACACACAGCTTGAAAAGAGGTGCTGGGCAATCATTGGCATGGAGACACAACAGGAACAGTTCAATGTAAGTCTTTGTTTCCGGAACAACCAGGTAGAAACTGAGACAGTGAAAGATAGAAAGAGAGAGAGAGAGAGAGAGAGAGAGGAGAGCTTCCTCTATCTACTCCTAGTGATCATCTGCTAAAACCTGCTTTCAGCAGACACCCATGCTTTCATCGGTTTGCAACATGGCTTCTCTACAATGACCATCAGAAATTCAAACATCCACTTCAAGCAGGACATTAGATTGTGGAGATATGAGACAAGCATTCAAGAAAATCAAGGTATTTGGGTTCAAGCAGTTAAATTCTGAGTGTTTCATCTTCCATGTTAGAAGACTTTCAAGGTCTCCATTTTGACTCAGCTTGAAGAAAGCTGTTTACATATTTCCAAGATTCCACTGTTTCTGCTCGGGTCTTTACAGAATCATTGTCCCAACATGGGTCCTCGACTTTTTGTCATTTACATAAATGATTTGATTACTTACAGTGTGGAAGCAGGCCCTTCAGCCCAACAAGTCCACCCAGACCCATTCCCCTACACCTAACACTACAGGCAATTTTAGCATGGCCAAGTCCACCTAGACCCATTCCCCTACACCTAACACTACAGGCAATTTTAGCATGGCCAATTCACCTAACCTGCACATTTTTGGACTGTGGGAGGAAACCCACACAGACACGGGGAGAATGTGCAAACTCCACACAGTTGCCTGAGGCAGGAATTGAACCCAGGTCTCTGGTGCTGTGAGGCAGCAGTGTTAACCACTGTGCCACCATGCCACCCAACTTGGATGTGAACATAAGAGGTACAGTTAGTAAGTTTGCAGATGAAACCAAAATTGGAGGAGTAGTGGACAACGAAGGATATCTCAGATTACAACAGGATCTTGACCAAGATGGGCCAATGGGCTGAGAAGTGGCAGATGGAGTTTAATTCAGATAAATATGAGATGCCGCATTTTGGGAAAGCAAATCTTAGCAGGACTTATACACTTAATGGTAAGGTCCTAGCGAGTGTTGCTGAACAAAGAGATCTTGGAGTGTAGGTTTGTAGCTCCTTGAAAGTGGAGTCACAGGTAGATAGGATAGTGAAGAAGGCATTTGGTATGCTTTCTTCTATTGGTCAGAGTATTGAATACAGGAGTTGGGAGGTCATTTTGCGGCTGTACAGGACATTGGTTAGGCCACTGTTGGAATATTGCATGCACTTCTGGTCTCCTTCCTATCGCAAAGATGTTGTGAAACTTGAAAGGGTTCAGAAAATATTTACAAGGATGTTGCCAGGGTTGGAGGATTTGAGCTATTGGGAGAGACTGGGGCCGTTTTCCCTGGAGCATCGGAGGCTGAGAGGTGCCCTGATAGAGGTTTTCAAAATTATGTGGATAGGATAAATAGGCAAAGTCTTTTCCCTGGGTTGGGGGAATCCAGAACTAGAGGGCATAGGTTTAGGGTGAGAGGGGGAAAAATATAAAAGAGACCTAAGGGCCAACCTTTTCACACAGAGGGTGGTGCGTGTATGGAACGAGTTGCCGGGATATGGGCCGGATGCTGGCAGGCAGGACTAGATTGGGTTAGGATATCTGATCGGCATGGACGGGTTGGACCGAAGGGTCTGTTTCTATGCTGTACACCTCGATGACTCGATAACATATTAATGCAAATTGGCAGTCTCATTTAGTTTCAGTCAATATCTTTGCTTTCATTAAAAACTGTATTTAAGAAGTCTAATAACTTCAGCAAGTTAAATAAAAAGTTATTATTTGACATGAGTGTTGCTTCATGACAACAGGCAATGAAGTCTCTTTCAGATGTAACCATTATTGGAATCAATACCTGTAGACACACAGCGGTTGGAATCAGCACACTCATCACACCATCGAGATCCAGTACCAGAAATCATGGCCACACATGAAAGTTAGGGGCCTGCACAGCCAGAACAGAAATTAGATGGAACGCTGGTTGGGATGTAAGAAACAAGCCAACTGATCTGCAGCAAATTCCCACAAATAGTAGTGTTATATAACCTGTCTTTTTTTCAATTCTGATTGGAGGATGAATCTTGGTTAGAAAGCAAAGGTAATCCCTTTCGTCTTCTTCAAATAGGCCTGTCTTGGGAATTTTAATTTGCACTTAAACGGGCAAAAAGGGACTTTGTTTAAGCTCTCATCGGAAAACTGGTGCTTCTGAAAATGCTGCATGTTTTGCAAGAGCTTTCAGGCCATAGAACAAACTTGTCATAATGTCATCGAGCTGTTTTACACAGGGTGCAAATAGCACAGTGTGGGCGGAGTTAGGTAGAAAATAGACAGATTGAAGACAGGAGATCAATTGAGATCAGAGAACATTCGCATAACATTTAACAATAAGATCAGAACCTGGTAGTTCTCAGATTAATATGTATAGTCAAATTTCATGTTAACCTGCCCTGAATCCAGGTCCACAGAAACCTAAGCTTGCAGATGGTTCTGATGTTGCTGTTAACTATTCTGTCCTGAACACAAACCCTCACTGTGGCTCTAAAACCACCCAACAAAAGACAGTGCTCCCTCAGCATTGCACCTGAGTGTTGGCCTTGACCTTTCAGCTCAAGCCCTGGAACGAGCTTGAAGTAGTTCTGACAAAGAACCATATCAGACTTCAAATGAAACCTCTGCTTCTCTCTCCCACAGATGCAATCAGACAGACTGAGTTTCTCCAGCGCCCCTCTCTGTTTGTATTGTGTGAAACTAGAACTTTGGGACCCAGCAGTGACGGTGCTGCACATTGAACCACAACACAGCTAATGAGATTTTCAAAATTTCCCAGGCCAAAGTGATGTATAATTAGCTGTGAAAATACTGGCAAGGTTAATGATATTTTTCCTTAAAATGTACAATTATTGCAGTAACTTTAAGGCAGAACAGATACACACAGTTAAATGCAGAAATATTAAATTTGCTGCCATGCTGTGCCACATCACTAGTAGCTTAACAAAGAATTACATCCAGCAGTCTGCCTCACCTTTGAAGTTGATTGACTGATGGACACTGCTGCATTTACCTGATAAATGCAAATTAAACATGCCACAGAAATGTAAATCTTGGTTATTTCAGTCTGAAAACCCTTCAACTCTGTAAGTATTAATCATTGCAAATTAACTTCTCTGCTGCTGAAAATGAACAAATGTGCAAATTTATTCATTCAGGTATTAATTATATGACTTTTGAAAATATTAAATTATGCATTTCATTCTATTTCTTTATTTGGGGTGGCACAGTGGCTCAGTGGTTAGCACTGTTGCCTCAGTGCCCCAGGTTCAATTCCAGCCTCAGGTGACTGTCTGTGTGGAGTTTTCACATTCTCCCAGTGTCTGTGTGGGTTTCCTCCGGATACTCCGGTTTGCTCCCACAATCCAAAGATGTGCAGGTCAGGTGAATTGGCCATGCTAAATTGCCCATAGTGTTAGGTGCATTAATCAGAGGGAAATGGGTCTGGGTGGGTTGCTGTTCGGAGGGTCGGTGTGGACTGGTTGGGCCGAAAGGCCTGTTTCTACACTGTAGGGAATCTAATGTAATATCATTTGTTTTCATTTTCTTATTTCAAAACTTCTGTCCCTCTCTTTCCTTGCAGTACAAGTTTTACAAAACCGAAACAGATAAGGTGGAATCTAATGATGGACAGAAGCCACAATATTTAATCTTCACAAGTTATTGGTTGGCCAATTGCCCTGAGAATGTGCAAAAAAAATCCCAAACAGAGCAACACCCTTGCAAATAATTGAAGATTTTCTCCCCCAGTCAGAGATGAACCAGACTAAGATCCAAGGCTTTGATTGAAGTGTTATGTTCACACCCATTATTATCCCAAAACCCATGTTTACAGGCCTCATTATTCTTAGGTAGTTACGCCTCGATTGAAGGACGGTCACTGCTGAACCAGTGGTCAATCCAATTGTAACATTACAACTTAGAGATGATGTTGATGACTGGGCAACTCTTTTTTCTGTTGTTTAAAGCAATGCTGCCTTGAGCTACTGTATAGAAAGGCCACTGTAAATAAAATCTATTAGATAAGCCAGTCTGCAATTCAGTCATGTAGTAAGCAAGTGACAGATGCCACCCTGCCTGGTAAAACACTACTACCACATTCTCAAGGGAATTATAGAGGACAGATGACTTTTACCAGCTTTCAGGATTCCCCATGAGCACAGAAGGCTATAAATGGAACTCATATGATCACCAGGGTTCATCACTCGAGTCATCATGCATGCATGAGCAGATGGAAATTACACTCTGCTATTGGGTAAGTAGTTTCAACTTCAGCAATGTTATATTGTAGGTTGATGTCTGTGATACAGTCTGCAGCATTCAACTTTCTTTTAAGGTCTGAGTGCCTCTGTGATTCTCCACAGCATGCTACTCCTTTCCTACCAAAACCCATTGCACTAATCAGCCACTACCACCTATCCAAAACATCAATACAGTGAAACCTTTGCCACCAGCCAAGTCCCTGTTCAGCATACCAGCCAGACACTGATGCCATGATCCCAGTGCTTAGATTCCTCAAACAAAATGTGAACACAGCAAACTCAGCAACAATTGTTGCACCTGGCCCTGTTTCACCATTCACAGCAGCATGAACTGAAGAATGAGAAGGGACACCAAGGAACTTGCCAGTATGAGGAAGAAGGGAGAGGATTATGGAGATTCATGATTTTCAGGTAAAAAATACTTGGGAGCAATCAGTCATTCTCATGATGCTCTCTGAGCTTATACAGTATCTTCATCAATGAAAACTTTACACACCCTCTGCCTAAAATACCCAAAACAGTGAAAAGTGAAACTATATTGCTGTTATTTCTTAGTGTCAATGAAAGAGCACTTGCTCTTCCCCTAACATCATTTGGAACATAAAGCAGACGAGTGGTTGAGCAGCACAGCAGTGGCTGCCAGCGACAGGGTCATTTGTTCAGATTATGAATGTGTAGCGACATTAAAATTAAGCTATTTCATCGACTGGGGATGGAGTCACACCACTGATGCTGGACACACTATCAGCATTGTTAATGACAGAAGTTTTCTGTCCCTGTTATTTTCATGCTTCAGTCTCCCAGTTAATCCCAACTGACTAATGCAATCGAATGTTTCAGATGGTGATGGTTTTGCACATGATTGGTTCCTCAGTGCATTGGGAAGTATATAATGGATCCAGAATTGGCACCAAATTGGATACAGCAGCATTCTTTAGTTCAAGTACAAGAAAGTACTCGTACATTGTAATATGTATTTCAGTAGCAGTTTATGTCGAAGTGGGATAGATGGTTCATCTCCCAGAAGGAAAGATGGCAGCCATCCCACAGACTCAGAATGAACTGCCCGAGAGCCATGACTCCCTGCGGATGGGCTACGTCACAATGGGAAGTCCTATCCTCTGAAGATCCCAACCAATGGGATTGGACAGCGGCTCCTCCATCATGGGCACTGCCAGCACTGCGACGGGCCCCAAGGTGAAGGCCCCATTGAATCCCCTCCAGATCAGGAAAAGCCTTTGGGCAGGGAGAGTTTCCCTCCTGAGAAAGGCCACAAGCAGGGTGGGTGTGTGGATTTCAAAGTCCTTGCAGAGAAGAAAGGGAGAGTACTATCTTTTCTGGAGGCCCCCCCCCCCCCAACTCTGTGCAAAGGATATCCACCAAGAATAGCAGCAGGAGAGTTAGACACTCCCTGGAGTTTGAGTATTGGTCACTCCGAGGTAGTCCTAGATTGCATTGGATGCTGGTGGTTTGTCATAGCTGGGGGTCAGCTGAAAAGTAAATGGACATCAGACCATCCAGGAGTTCACTCCCAGGTGGGCAAGTGAAAACTAAAAAAATTGGTGCAGGTGCACAGGAAAGAGTGAAACTTGAAAGGATTCAGAAAAGATTTACAAGGACGTTGCCAGGGTTGGAGGACTGAGCGATAGGGAGAGGCTGAATACACTGGGGCTGTTTTCCCTGGAGCATCAGAGGCTGAGGGGTGACCTTATAGAGGTTTATGAAATCATGAGGGGCATGGAGAGGATAAATAGACAAAGTCTTTTCACTGAAGTGGCAGAGTCCAGAACTAGAGGGCATAGGTTTGGGGTAAGAGGGAAAAGAAATAAAAAAGACCTAAGGGGCAACATTTTCACACAGATGATGGTACGTGTGTGGAATGAGCTGCCAGAGAAAGTGGTGGAGACTGATACAATAGTAACATTTAAAAGGCATCTGGATGGGTATATGAATAGGAGGGGATTAGAGGGATATGGGCCAAGTGCTGACAAGTGGGACTAGGTTAGGTCGGCATGGACGAGTTGGACCAAAGGGGCTGTTTCCATGCTGTACATCTCTATAACTCTCAATGAGAAATACTTACAACTCACATCAATTGTCACCATGGTCGCAAACAGGCACCGTGAGACACAGATACTGTCAGAGAAATTAAGGACCTCAAAAGCAACTTAAAATAAAGTTGCACACCTTGGAACTTTCCAAAGCCAAAATTAAAACACTATAGGATCATTTTGGAAACTCAAGCAGACAAACTCTTACAAAATAAGAAAGTCAGGAGACTACTGAGGCACAGAAAAGGCTGAAGATTCACTATTAAGACTCTAGTCAAGGCAGGATATATTATTTATTAAGGCAGCAGGTCTGTGATTATTTCAGGAAATCCTTTAAGGAAACAGGATTCATTCTTTAAAACCATGATTGGCGGAATTCATCCAGTGAAACTGTGAAAAAGCTAGCCATCTTCAATTTTACTCATAGACAACAGAAAACCTCAATTTTACCCACAGAAACATGGGAAAATCCTTCATTTCATTCACAAAAGGAAGGAATCCTCCTTTATGACCAAAGCAAATGAGAAAACTGCTCCAGCACAGCAGTACACAGCAGCTACAAAATTAAAAGCCTTTTAAACATGGAAAATAAATAATCACATTGGGAAGGCATGACATTAGAAGTGGGACATAGTCACAAAACAGCATGAAGTCAAATACATAGAAGTTCAAAAACTAGAATGGACCACAATAGAAGAAAATCCAATGATATTGCGAAATGAAATTAATGAAATAAACCTCAACTTTGAGTAAGAAGATATCGAGGTTAGTGGATGTCTCACTAGTTCTAAGCTTGTTACGAGAGTGAGAGTGTCATTATGTTATTAGATAATGTGACAGGGTAAAAGAAATGCTGTCTAGAGTTGACAATATTAGAACTAGAGAATCCAGGAGGTACAACATGTAAGATGAAAGATATCTTACAAAAATGTTCAAGGGGTGTCAGGTAGAAGAGACCTTATTTATATTTCACAATTGAGAATGCTCACACTTGAGCACAAATGTGTAATTTGGCCTCAGTCTTTTTCAAAAGGTGGAATCATTCTATTCATATACCCATCCAGATGCCTTTTAAATGTTGCAATTGTATCAACCTCCACCACTTCCTTTGGCAATTCATTCCATACATCCTCTGTGTGAAAAAGTTGCCCTTTAGGTTCAAGAACATGCATGGCACAGTAGTTAGCACTACTACCTCACAGCACCAGGGTTCGTTTCTAGTCTCGGCCGACACTGTGTGGAGTTTGCACATTCTACCTGTGTGTGCCTTTTCGTTGGGTGCTCTGGTTTCACTCTACAGTCCAAAGATGTTCAGGTTAGGTAGATTGGTCATGCTAAATTGCCTGAAGAGGTAACGTCTAAAGATTTGATCATGAAGGAATTACCTGGTTCAGAGATCCAGGGTACTGCAAAGAAAAGGTTGCCTGACAGCAATCCAGAATTCTGAAAAACGATTGCAACAGGACAGCCCTCTTACATGAATGAAACTTATGAGGTTAAAGGTCTTCTTGAAGTTGTAATGGAACAACTGGCTATTTCAACAGGAAAGATCTGCCCCATGAGGGAAATCCAATAAATAACAGGTCTTCCATTTTGGAAGGATTTGCAGACCTAACTCTGTCAAGAACAGAATCAAAGTAAGTAACCTTCAACCCAAATACACACCAATCTTCCAAATCCCAGGAAAATACTGAAACTTCCAGAGCACCTCAATTTCTGAAGTCAATGGCTTGTAGGGAGATGGGTTGTGGTAACTGTAATTATATACATAAATATATAAATATTCATGGGGATATGCTGTTTAAAGATGTATGGGTCACATGGACTTAGTGAGAGGTCAGCTTAGAATCATGAGTAATACCTTCAGAGTGTCTGTAAAATGTCTTTCGTATCGGTATAAATTGGACGTGGTTACAATCATGCAATGGACTATGTCTTGTTTAAAGACAAGCCTCTCCCCCTTAGACCACCAAGAGCAGGCAGACTTTATGTGTTCTGACTCTGAAAGAGAATGGTGGCAGTAAACCTACCCTAATGAGCAATAGTACAGAAATCACATAAACATGATGAGCAGGATTATGAATCACTTTTGATGATCCCCATCGACCATTTCCCATCCAATAAACTTTCCACCTTCTGCTAACCTTGGAGATTTTAAATCCAATTGCCTAAATTGGTCAGAAACGAACTTTGCAAATTTCATTTCTTTTGTATTATGTAATTGTTTTGAAGGGGTTAATATTGACGTTACATTGGCTCCATCTATTCTACTGATGTTGCCATATTTTTGATTTGATTTATTATTGTCACATGTATCTAGGTACAGTGAAAAGTTTTGTTTTGTGTGCAGGACAGGCAGATCCTAACATATAAAGTGCAGTAGGGTAATATAGCAGAGTGAAGAATGCAATGTTGCAGCTGCAGAGATAGAGCATAGAGCAAGATCAACATCAAATATAAAATTTGAGAGATCCATTCAGAAATCTCATCACAGCTGGGCAGAAACTGTTCTTGAACTTGTTGGTACACATGTTTAAGCTTTTGTATCTTCTGTCTGATGGAAGTGGTTAAAAGAGACTATAACCGGGGTGGGAGGGGTCTTTGATTATGTTGGTGCCTTTCCGAAGCAGCAAGGAGGACAGATGGAATCAATGGATAGAAGGTTGTCTTGTGTGATGGACTGGGCTGTGTTCAACTGTCAGTGGAGATAACAACAATGAAGACTTCAGCTGTCAACGAAGATTTCTACCCAGCTTTCAGAGAGGTTAGATGTATCTGTACTAAATCCAAAGGTTTTAGTGATTCTACCTGATCAAGTATGGTTGTACTTATTACTATTATGGAATAAATCTTGTTCTCTAAGAAGAGTGTCGCTTCTATAGATACTCTACAATGGTATGTCCTGTATCATGAATTGTGAAATGGGCTAACCAAAGACTAAATAAGCTTGATTGAAGGAAACTACCTCAAACAACCCTTATCCACATACTGGTGGAGGTGGCAAAGACCACAAGGGACCAGGATTGGTTATTTGGGGAATTATCATAGTCTCCTCCAAATTGGATTGAATTTTTAGAGGCTTTTTTTCCCCTCTCCTCACAAGAGATTGTGCAGTTTCAGCTGAGGTGGAGAGAGTTTACATTATAATGCACCATGTATCACAACTCTGTGAGAATAACTGAATGGACTAAGTGGCCTTTACTTGCCTGTCATTGTTTGTGTGTTTGTACATGATCAGCACTTCTGCAAAATACACAACGTCAACAATTACACGAACATTTGATGATCTGGCTGACAGCCTGGAATCCTTTCATGGAAGCAAACTGGAACAACGATGCACAATTTTGAAAGAAAAATCTCACATCTTTATTCTGGGCTGGCAATTTGAATTAAGTCCGGGACAAATCGAGATACAGAGTTTTCACAATGCCTCGGATGATGCATGTTTTAACATTTTGCTAAGAGCCAGAATAATTTTGCAAATCTACATAGTTAATTGAGTCACTGTTGGTGAACAGGATTGTATGAGTGAGGCAAAATTCTCTTCATGGTGACGGTGCAATATTTACTGTTTGCATTTCAAATATCCAGCATTTGCCATTTTACTTTCTTGCAGCGGGAATGATAATCTTGGCTTGATCCATTTGTACAACAGTTGCAGCACAGAAGATTTTTGTGAACAAGACCCTCATCAATAGAAGGGCTAAAAATGTGCAGACATTTTATCCCATGATACAGCACAAAGGCAGACAAGTCGTGTCACTGTTTGCATGATAGAAAACAGCCTCAAGGGAATGTTGTCCTGTTATTAAACCCCTGAGCCTTGAAACTAAAAAGATAATAATTGAAAGCCGATGAAATCTTGGGTTGAAAAGGTGAAATTCCCGATTAGTTTTATCTGTGATTGGAGCTTTACTGCCCTTTTAGTAAAGTGAATTGGACTTCAAATGACACAAGTCCCCCCACTCTGCTCCTAATCTAATTCTGTGTGGAAGCTACCTTGTTTAAACTGCCTCTTATCTCATTGTACAGTGAAACAATTCTGTTTGCAAATGAGGACACTTGTGTATCTAACCCAATTGAAAGGTCTGTATAATGTTAAATCTTCTTGTAGCTCAACAGCGAGAAATCTCAAAGCAGCATCTATTTCGATATAGAGAGGGTAGTATGGTACAATGTTTAGTTTAAGTGGTGATGAGAATCAATGATGATTGCCCAGAACTTGTAGGAAAGCTAACAGATGAGTTTAATTCGCAGACCATTATTTATGTGTAATTTGTTCAGCAGTTCGCGGAGGGGGTAGAGATAGAGTCATAGAGTTGTACAGCACGGAAACAGACCCTTCAGTCCAACTCGTCCATGCTGACTGGATACTCTAAATTAACCTAGTCCCATTTGCCAGCATTCGGCCTATATCCCTCTCAACCCTTCCTACTCATGTCCCATCCAGATGCATTTCAAATGTTGCAAATGTATCGCCTCTGGCATCTCATTCCATACACGCACCAACCTCTGCGTGAAAAGTTTACCTTTTCAAATCTTTCCATTCTCACCTTAAATCGATACCCTCTATTTTTGGACTCCCTTACCCTTGGCTATTCATCCTAACCATGCCCCTCATGATTTTATAAACCTCTATAGGGTCACCCCTCAGCTTCCAATGTACCAGGGAAAATAGCCCCAGCCTATTCACCTTTCCCTATAGCCCAACTCTCCAACTCCAGCAACATCCTCAAACTGTTAAATTGTATTTCCAATTAGTTGTTCCCAAAGGTTAAAATTTCTCTTACTCTTCCTTTAAGTTTCTTCTCTCTTGTTTCTCTTGGTTATTTGTCCTCTAATCTAATCTCATTTTCCCTATCTTAATTTCTCTTTCTGTACTTGATTTGACTCGAATTCACCCTACTTCTTTCCTTGTTGGGTCTCTGTTTTGACCGTAACTCTCTAATTTCACTAGTTATGGAGATGGACTTGTCATTCTGCAGCAGTCCGTATGCTCCATTGTCAGCTCACACTCTCTGCATTTCCCAGATTTTTTTTTTCTGAATGGAACATAGTAGGAAGTGACTACGCCATTCCATCCAAACTGGCCTGATACATTGGCTGTGTGGTACTGGAAAAGCTCTTCAGCATAGCATGACAACTTCAGTATCACACTACGTCAGAGGCCTATTTATTTTGTACATGATTGCCACCCTATAAACTAAAGTGCATGAAATGACCACCATTCTCAAATGATTTATTTGCAATTACCACGTGTGATGATTTTGAATGATTAGCACCTCTTTTCCCAGTATATGTGAATGCGAAGATCAGTATGGTGGGAATAAGGATTGGGAACTGTACGATGCAATAAATACAAGGTATCTATTTCTGCATTGGAAGAGAAGATGCTTTGACATTGTACATTCTGTAATGTTAGAAAATAATGCAAAGTAAATGGGCAGGATATCAGGGGACATAACAATACTGTTTTGAACCAGCGTGTTAGTTCTCAGATAATAGAATTTACATTGAGAATATGAAAGCACAAGTGAATAGGTTGTCAGTGACAAAATCTAATATCCTTTTGAAATACATTGCGCTTAGATACCAGAAACCAACTGAAGCAACTTCACTTTCATGTTGACACAAAACAACATTTGAATCTGGCTCCTAATGATATTTCATGTAAGTGACAACAGAAGTCCTCCAAAAACTGGAGAGAGAGCTAAATGGTTGACCCAAAGTAAATACTATAATTTGACATTTTGGCTGAACTATTTATTTCAGGATTGGATCAACTCTCTATTCAATGACATGAAACTCAGCCGTGTTCCAGAGATCTAATGCATGCATGAAGAAAGGGATTGCTATCTGGGACAGAGGAAAGTAAGAGTACTGGACATGTATTGTATCAGTGGTGGCATTGCATTACACCACTTGTATACATTTCCCACAGCAGTAATATTTCTCTTCCACCCACTGATCAGGCCAATATTTATCAGGCTTTCAGGCTTCATGCCATTCAATTTAGTATTTTGCATCCAAAACAATCACATAAATGATAACATTATTTAACTTTGTAAAGACAGTGGTGTGGTATCCAAAGAAATGAATTGGGATAGTTTCACAGTCACTTGAAACAAATATGGGTCATTAAACTATGTCTGTGTATCACCTTTGTGAAGGTTTCTGGTGTCCTCAAATAATTCTCATATTGAGTTCTAGTTGCAAAGCAGTCTAGTAAAATTTGTCGCTCTTACTTTTTTGATGATCAGTAATCTGATCTGAAATTAGTGTGCAGATTTTTTAAGAACTACAACAGAATGTAGAACTATTACCAGATTTATCTTGTGGGAATTCTCAGTTAGGGCTGACCCAGTTCATGTTGGAGGAAAAAGTGAGGTCTGCAGATGCTGGAGATCAGAGCTGAAAATGTGTTGCTGGAAAAGCGCTGCAGGTCAGGCAGGATCCAAGGAACAGGAAATTCGACGTTTCAGGCATAAGCCCGTCATCAGGATAAGCCCTTTCTGATGAAGGGCTTATGCCTGAAACATCGAATTTCCTGTTCCATGGATGCTGCCTGACCTGCTGCGCTTTTCCAGCAACACATTTTCAGCCCAGTTCATGTTGGGTCAAATCCCACTCCAAGACTTGAACACTATTTAACCGAACACTTCAGTACAATATTGAGCCAGTCACATATTTGTTGGAGATGTATTTTTTTAAGGTCAATTATTAAACCAAGATCCCAGCAATTTGACGAACTGAACATGAAAAAACCCTGATATTATTCAATAAACAATCACTTGTTCCCTGATCAACAATTATCCCTCAACTAAAACAAAATATAAAAGCAGGAGTCAACGATTTGGCCACTCAAGTCACTTATGTTCATCAATGGCTGATCTGCAACCCAGCTTTTTGTCACATATCCTGAATACTTTTCAATAGCAAAATTCTATTAACCTCAAATTTAAAATCTGCATTTAACCTAGTATTATTTGCCATTTGTGGGAGAGGGTTCCAAAATGTCCACAGCCCTTTTTATGTCCAAGTGCGTCCTAATTCCACTCCTAAAAGGCCTGGCTCTAAGTTTTAGGCAAAACCCTTTATCCTAGACTCCCTGAAAAGGTTCTTATCCTGTCCATCTGCTCAGTAGCTCATTCACCCTATCGCTGTTTGTTGGGCCTTGCTATGCAGACATAGGCTGTCACATTTACCAATGTCACAACAGCACATACATTGCAAAAACAATTCATCGCCTTTGAAGGACTCTCAGGTGTTTATGAAACATTAAAGGCATTTTTACGTGTAATTTTCCTTTCATTTATTGTGTGCATTCTTTAACAGTATGTACAATCCAGAAAAAGAATCAAGGTGATATTTTCAATGAAACATTACTATTTAGGAATTTGCTTTGTGCTGTGTAAGTAAAACAGCAATACCCTTACATAGTGGAAAATAAACAGGAAGGAGATGTTCAAGCAACAGTATAGTGTGGAAGGAGACTATTACATTTGCGCTGGAAATAGCTATCCATTTAATTCCATTTTTGAGAACTTTAATGAAATGTAGTTTTCAAATATTTATCTCCTGTCCTTTTGAAATCCATTATAAATCTCTCCTCAGCACTGCTTCTGATGGAGCATTTCATGTCTGAACATCCATCTACATGAAACAAAAGCTTTCTTCTCATTGTTTTTGTTGATTAGTAGAGCTTGGAAGAATTACTGAGACTTTAGTAGACTTAAACAGTAACTACTTCATTACATATTAAAGACCTATGTACAGCTTCAGAGGAGTGTCTATTAGACTTAGTCTCCTTGTCGTGTGTATGCACTTATATTGTCATTATGTGCAACAAAATCAGAAATTGCTGGGAAAATTCTGAAATTTCTCTCTTTGTGTCTGACTTCCAGCACCTGTAGTTCTTTAGGTTGTTTTTAATCATTCTGGAAGCTGCTATTCACCCAGTCCCAGGCAGTAAGTGCTACAATACTGACGTTACATCTCTCAATGAATCTTCATTCCTTTTTTCACACTAATTTCTGCATGTGACCCCAGCTTCCTCCCCTCAGTCTCTCACATCACAGGTTCATTTTGTTGCTAAAGTTGGTCACCTGTCAAGTCTTTGCATTTTTCCTGCAATCATTGGCTTAGTGATAGTGTTGTCTGTGCTATTATACACCAAATAAAACCACATTTTGATACAACACAATGGAACTGATTAATTGAGCAATTAACTTTATCCTGATAAGTCAGAATTCATCATCAAGACATTGGAACCGATGGAAAGGAAAGCAGTAAATAGACTGCCAGGCTCATTAGCATTAAACAGTGGTTAAAATTGTGGAAGATTTCACACACAACCTGTATCTGTTTTATCTGCACATTTCTAAAAGTTCAATTACTTACTCATCATCCTCACTTAAATATTATTGCATAAAGAACAAGTATAGAAACTTCTTATTTGGATGAAGGATGTAAGTTGTGCAAGCAAACTGCATGTATTTAATTTGTAAAGTTCTTTCAAATTCTTGCCAGAATGCGATTAAATGAACTGTTAAGAAAAGTTCAAAATTGCTGTATTTGCTACTGCTATCTCCTAGTCAGTGGGATTTTGAACAGCTTCAATAACTTTATTCTAAGAACATGGTAAATTGTGTCATAAAATATTCCTGCTTCGCAAATAAATGACAAAGTTAAATTTCTATACAGATTATCCAGGGTGATTTCAGGATACTAATTCCCCAAGCAGTGCTTCAAAAATGGATGCTTCCTTAAAAAGAAATTCAGGATTCACTTAACCATAACCTGATTAAGGTTGAAGACAAGAAATGTTATGAAAAAGATCATTAATCCAAGTAAAAGGAATTCTGCCAATACAAAGGAAATGGCTGATCTATACTTACAGATACTAAGACAGACAGTGAAAATGGTGAGTTAACTTTTCAAAGTTGCACCTTTGTGAATTTATAGACCATGAGCAACTGGAAGAAACTGGATTGTTTTCTTTCAACCATGCTTGCTTCTTGATTGAATCTTGTCATAGTTTGACTGTAAAAAGTCAAAGAGTCAAACTCTGACAAAACGTTAATGCTAAGTTGTAAAGTGCAAGCCCGTTTTTAACATGTCAGTTAAAATAAATTCTTGATACATCAGTCATTACAAATGACTGGCTATTTGTTAGATTACACGCCTGGCCAGCCAATTGGAGTTAGCATTGGATGCCTATGATTTTACAACACATTTCTCAGTTTTAGCAGTACTGCTTCTGATCGGAACCTATTCCATTCCTTGGTTAGATTGGAATGGGAGGTCAAGTTACAATTCTGGAAGCATAATTTCATAGTTTGCTGCATGGTCAGATTCCGATCATGTTAACATTCTCAGGTTCTCTGCTGAATGGTGCAGTACATGATGAAAATACAAATACCCTCAACAGTAACCATGGTAAAGAGATGCTTGAGAAGTTGATACTACAAAATTCCGAAATATGGAAAGAAAGAGGAGAGTTGCCTTGATTGAGGTGTACAAGGAAATGAGAGGCATAGATAGAGTAGATAACCAGAGACCAATGGGGAGGACGGGGCGGGGGCCATGGGGGAGTACAGGGCAGGGCTATCATGACGGGTCATAGTCTTAGGGTGATTGGAGGAAGGTTTAGGGGAGATGTCAGAGGTAGTTTTTTTACGCAGAGTGTAGTGGGTGTGTGGAATGCACTGCCAGCAGTGGTAGTAGAGTCAGAGACATTTAGGGACATTTAAGCAATTGCTGGACAAGCACATGGACAGCAGTAAGTTGAGGGGTGTGTCGTTAGGTTGATCTTACTTTAAGATAAAGGCTCAGCACAACATCATGGGCCGAAGGGCCTGTACTGCGCTGTATTGTTCTGTGTTCTATGTTCTATAAGAATCATCACAATTTCTCTGAGCATCTTATTGTTGGACTTGGAGGATCAGTGATCTTCCTCTGAACTCTTGTTTCTTAATGTGAAAACAGGAAAAGCTCAGCAGATCTGACAGCATCTATGAAAAGAGATCAGAGTTAACGTTTCGGGTCCGGTGACCCTTCCTTACTGGATCCGGAACTTTAACTCTGATATCCTTTCGCAGATGCTGCCAGATCCGCTGAGCTTTTCCAGCAACTTCTGTTTTTGTTTCTGATTTACAGCATCTGCAGTTCTTTGTGTTTTTATTGAGGTTTGTACGATCTGCTTAATTCAGAAGAGCAGTTTGAAAATTGGCGTTCTTCATTGAATATGCTGGTTTTACCACTGAATAGGAAATATCATGAAAATCTTGTAAGAGGGATAATCCACAGAATTCCCCAAAGTGTGAGAAGTAGTCATTGACAAATTGCGAACCATTGATGAAAATTCCCTAGTCAGGCAGACCATGTGTTGCAAATATCCCTTTTAAAGCCTGAACTACTGCCTGAATGGTTGTCATATGTCAGAATTCAACCTCAAACTGCCTGGAAAAAATAATCAACGACAGTCAGTTCAAATTTTCTATGAAATACAAATGGGAATTGGGTTAGGAGCAGGCCCTTCAGCCCTTCAGGTCTGCTCTGCCATGACACAAGATCAGAGTTGATTTACACGAGGCCTCAACTCCTCTTTCTTGGCAGATCCTTATAGCCCTCCCTGATATCAACTCCCATATCAATGCCCTGATATTAAAACTGTCTACCTCCTCTTTAAATGCTTTCAGTGATATAGTTTCCACAACTCATTGGAACAGAGAATCCCAGAGATTCACCGTCCTCTGAGAGGGCACCTCCATTCTAAGTGAGTGCAGCCTTATTCTGTAACTATGTCAACCTTCATTCGAGATTCCCCACTCAATCTCCTTCTCAGCATCCACCCTGTCAAGCTCCATCAGAATCTTGTTTCAATAAGATCACCTTTCATTCTTCTGAACTCTGATGAGTAAGGGCCTAACCTGTTTAGCTGTTCTTGATATATTAACCCCTACAGTCAGTATGGGGCATCTCTTTTGAACTAGCTCCAATGCCAATACATCCTTTCTTAAATACAGGGACTACAGCCATACACAGTGCACTACATGTGGCCTCACCATTACCCGACACTGTTGTAACAGGGACTTGATGCTTGTGGGATCGTATCCCACAACAATAAAGGCTAAAATTTCATTTGCCTTCTTAATTACTTGCTGCACTGCATTCTTTGCTGTTGTATTTCACACACATGAATGCTCACTTTTATTTGGAGTGCTACACTTTTTTTGGAGTGCCTACCTATTTAAATAAAAATCTGCCTTTTCATTATTCCTTTGTGTGTGGCCTCACATTTTATTTACATGACATTAAACTCCATCTGCCAAGTTTTTGCCCACTCACAATCTATCTATATCCTCTTGCTTCCTGAGCTCTGATCTTATGGAATAATGGAGCAGGTTTGAACAATCAGATAAGATTCCTTATGCTCTCATCACACTTCATCTCACTATTTTTGTATTGTCAGCAAATAGGGATATGCAGCAAACTTTTTATTCACGGGCAACTATGAGACCAGGAATTTGCCAGCTGACCAAATATTCTGGGTAATGAAGAGATATACGCAACATCAGTAAATCCTGAGCAAGTGAAGCTTTTAGATGTCAACATCCCTCAAACATATCTGTGTAAAAAGATCAACACACCTCCTAAAAGCGATATAAAAACACACAGTAATAGAAACACATACACATTGCTGTTATACTTGATTTACAGCATAAATACTTGGCATTTAATGTCTATGATTTTTGCCAATTTATTAAGAGCACTAGTTAATACAAAGTTTGTTGTTTTATACTCTTTCCCCTCTTCCAAGTCATTAATATAGATAGTGAATAATTGAGACCGGATTTCTGACCTTTGTGACACTCCCTCAGTTATAACTTGCCAACTTGTAAAAGACCTGAAGTTTTCCTTACACTCTGTCTTTGATGCGTTAATCAACCCTCAGTCCCTGCTAATACATTACCCGCAATATTGTGAGCTGCTTTCTTGTACAATAACCTTTTATGTGGCACCCTGTCAATTGCCTTTTGAAAATCCAAATACACAGATCCCCCTTATCAATTCCACTCGTTACATCCTCAAAAAACTCCAGAAAATGTGTCAAACATGGTTCCCCTTACACAATACCATGTTGACTCTTCTTAATGACAATAACTTTTTTAAATACCCTACTATAACTTTCTTAAAATAGATTCTTGCAAATTCTGAGCGACAAATATTACGCCTATAGCTTCCTGCTTCCTGTCTCGCTCATGAACTGCTAATGAGCTAATTTCTCCTAAACTGATTTTTGAGCTACCATTTACCTCTCTAATCTTATCTTCCATACAATTTGCATTTGGTGCAGAACGAAATCTAGATATTAATACCTTTGTAGTTCTGCTTTCTAATATAACACTAAACTGATTGGAATCCCTCAACAGAACCTCTTTCCTAAACCTACCAGTGCCAGTGATGCCTATGTGGATCATAATAATTCAAACTTTTATGCCCCACTCCAAGTTCCTCTCCAGCCAGAAGAGATATCTTTAACCTTGGCACCAGGTAGGCTCCAGTAGCAGTGAGCCTTTTGTTCCAGACCCTTGCATTATGGCATCGTGAAGTTCTCTTTGAGATCTTCCAAAAGATTTGAAACCGTGTTTCCCAGAAATGTCAACCTTATATCTTGAAGACTTGTCAGTGCAAACATTATTCGTGAGACTCACTTACTGCTGCATTAGAACAAACCATTTTTTTTCCAAATGCTTAATTTATCACCAAGAATGCAATGAAGACATCCAGTTTGATTAAGTGAGATATTTGTGAAATTATAGGCTGGGTTTTCTGGCCTTTCTCTGCTATGCTGAGAGTAGAGTAGATTTTATTTGTCACTTCTACCGTATACAACTGATAACAGTAAACATGAGACAGTGTTTCTCCAGGACCGAGGGTGCTACATGGACAGCACAAATTACACAATTGTACGTGGCATAAAGTGCAAAACACACAAGTTACAGTGTAATCGAAAAATGATAAATAATAGACATTGCTCATGCTCTTAGCCTTTTGGATGCAAGTGTGATGTAAATGTCTGTAATGGAGGGGAGGGAGACCCTAATGGTCTCAGCTGTCTTCACTATCTGTTGTAGGGTCTTATGATCTGAGACAGTGCAATTCCTGAACCAAGCAGTGATGCAGCACCCTCAATGAACCCTCTATAGAATGTGGCAAGGATGGGGCATGGGAATTGGGCTTTCCTCAGTCTACACAGAAAGGAGAGACACTACTGAGCTTTCTTGGCTATGGAGCTGGTGTTGAGGGACGAGGTGAGATTCTCCGCCAGATGGATGCCAAGAAATTTGGTTGTCTTCACGATTTCCACAGGGGAGCCGTCAATGTCCAGTGGAATCCAGGCATGCTGCAGGTGGAGCATATGGCCTGCTTTGGTTATCCTCCCTGCCCCCACCCCTCGTCCCATCCCGTTTCCTATTTTAAGGAGATATTGTGGGCAGGGGTGAGTGGGGAGTGGTACTAATTTCAGATGGCTTGTTCTTGAATGTTTTGAGCCCCATCCCATCACCACCGTTCTGTTACTCTCTCCAGCAATAAGGTAATTACTAAGGAGACATCTCACAACTTTTAGAAGTTAGGAGGAGCCCTCTTTGAGGAGATTCTCTGTGCCTTAAGAGCCATCTTCCCCACAACATTATACTCCATTCTCCAAAGGAATTATAGAATCCTTGTAGTGTAGGAGGAGGCCATTTAGCCCATTGAGTCTCCGAAGAACATCCCGTCCAGACCCATCCTCTTGCCCTATCCCCATAATCCTGCATTCCCCATGGCTAATCCACCTAACCTGCACATCTTTGGACTGTGAGAGGAAACTGGAGTACTCGAAGGAAACCCATGCAGACAGAGGGAGAACATGCAAACTCCACACAGACAATAACCCGAGGCTGGAATCAAACCCGGATCCCTAGTGCTGTGAGAAAGCAGTGCTAACTGCTGAGCCACTGTGCCACCCCACTTTAATCCCACTCACTGACCCCACCCCCCTCAGAACTGGCTATCATCCCCTCCATAGGCAGTTACTTGTTGAGCTCTATCCTGGATATGCCTTCACAGCAGCTTCCTTTACCTCCTCTTCTTCAGTCTCTACCTGAAGACTAATGTCCCGCCATTTGAACTTGGCACTGCGGGGACCATAGAGCTGCCAGTTAGATTGACTAACAGCTCTCTAAGACATCCACCTTAGAGTCATAGGGTCATACAGCATTGAAACAGCCCCTTTCGGTCCAACTTGTCCATTCTGAACATGGTTCCCAAACTATAGTCGTTCCATTTGCCTGAGTTTGGCCCATATCTCTCGAAACCATTCCCATTCATGTACCTGACTAAATGCTTTTTTCAATATTGTAACTATACCTGATCTACCACTTCCATTGGCAGTTCATTCCATAAATGCATCACCCTCTGTGTGAAAAACCTGCCCCTCAGATCCCTTTTCAAACTTTCTCCTCTCCTCTTAAACCTATGCCCTCTAGTTTTGAACTCCCCCACCATTGGGAAAAGACCTTTGCTATTCACCTTAGCTGTGCCCCTCATGATATTATCATCCTCTATAAGATCATTCCTCAACCTCCCACCTTCCAGAGGAAGAAAATCTCAAGTTCTCCTTATAACCCAAACCCTCCAGTCGCAGCAAAATTCTTGTAAATCTTTTCTGCATCCTTCCAATTTAATAAATATCCTTTCTTTTATCAAGCAAGCAGAACACTATGCAATGCAGAAGTCTAGCCCTGAAGCAGATAATGCACTGCGTAGTGCAAAATGGATGTAAAGAAACTGGCTTTGTCGTGACCAGGATTCCTAATGACTGTTTATTCAGGGCTAAGGTGGGCATACATTATGGGCGGCACGGTGGCACAGTGGTTAGCACTGCTGCCTCACAGCGCCTGAGACCCGGGTTCAATTCCCGACTCAGGCGACAGACTGTGTGGAGTTTGCACGTTCTCCCCGTGTCTGCGTGGGTTTCCTCCGGGTGCTCCGGTTTCCTCCCACAGTCCAAAGATGTGCGGGTCAGGTGAATTGGCCATGCCAAATTGTCCATAGTGTTAGGTAAGGGGTAAATGGAGGGGTATGGGTGGGTTGCGCTTCAGCGGGTCGGTGTGGACTTGTTGGCCCAAAGGGCCTGTTTCCACACTGTAAGTAATCTAATCTAATCTAATCTCACCACATTATCTATAAAACCCAGCTCAGTGTTACTGGCAGGAATGTGATTGTTTTTAGGTTAATCTCTGGCATCTTAATACATTTATTTTAACCTTCAATTTAAGCCAATCCTTTTTCAACTTTCCTGTTCCTCCCATGTTACATACCACTAGCAGGCCAAGTGTTAACTAGTTATCTCCTTCTAGCACTTGACCATGGTTTTATCTCCATCTATCAGGTGCTGCGTAAGACTAGCCTCAGGTTCTGTCCTTTTTATTTTTTCCAACGACTTCCTTGAAGGGAGAACCACAGTCTCCAATACAGAGACTAGGAGCAGGATAAAGCTGCTGTGTCCCTCTGTAACTTGCTGGTATAACATTGCAGTTTATCTGCTGCACCTCTCTGAATCTAATAAATATTCATTGTTACTTAAGCAATCGTTATAGTCCATCATCTGGGTTGAACACTGACAGTCTCTCTTCAAGAAAAATGGTGCGATGGGAATCATCCATCTCAAAAATAAATGATTGCAATGAACAGTTTCAAATGGGAAAAAAATCTTGCGGTGATTCAGTTGTCCTTTGTTCCCAAGGTCAAACTGAACCCCCCCCCACCCCTCCCTCCCCTCCCCTCCCTCAGAACATTTGACTTTGACAGTTTATGTGTGTACTATGCTGTTCACATTGAAGAATGTCTTGGAGCACTTCACAAGTTAACCAGTCAGCACCAAGCAAGAAACAAAAACTATCAGAGAGGGGAGGGGGGCAGGTCAAAGGAATGATGAACAAGAAGGCTTCTGGGGGGAACACTCTTTAGCAGTTAGTCATGAGGATGCTAATACAGAAGAACAGAGCACATTACAGTACAGTACAGGCCCTTTGGTCCTCAATGTGGCACCCAACTATGAAACCAATCTGAAGCGCATCTAACCTACACTAGTCAATTATGATTCGGAGATGCCGGTGTTGGACTGGGGTGTACAAAGTTAAAAATCACACAAAACCAGGTTATAGTCCAACAGGTTTAATTGGAAGCACACTAGCTTTCGGAGCGACGCTCCTTCATCAGGTGATTGTGGAGGGCTCAATCCTAACACACAGAATTTATAGCAAAAATTTGCAGTGATGTAACTGAAATTATACATTGAAAAATTGATTGTCTGTTAAGCCTTTCATCTGTTAGAATACAGTGATAGTTTCACTTCTTTCATGTGTAAATCACAAAACCCTTCTTTTTAAAGTTGCATTCTTGGGTTAGCTGGTAACAATGGTGATAGCTAGACAATATGTTGAAGGTGTTAGCCCCCTGTGTTCTCTGTCTATGACCTGATGTTTAGATTGATTCTAATTGATTCTACAGATTCAATTTTCATCTGTAAGTTTATCAGATTTCAGAGATGTTGTTAGGTGGAACGTGTTACAGATCAGGCCAGACCCCCACTCAAATTATTTTAAAAATGTAGACCAGACCCTAGATTTCTCTTATTATAAAGGCTGATGTGAAGTGGGAGTTCCAGGTGTGATGCAATTGGCCAAATCACTCGACTGTAAGCAAAACAGAATTTATTTAATCACTACAGTTGAAATACAAACAAAAGAATGCAGAAGTTAGAATAACCTAACTATTGGAAAACCAAACCAATCTGATAGAGTAACTATAACTAATTAACAGTTCCAATAAGATAGCATCCCATAAACACACCCCTTGGCATAAAGGTAAATTCAAACACAGATTCTCACGGGCATCAGGAAACAATGTTCAGAGAGAGATTTCAGAATTCTTTACTGAAGCTTGCAACTCTTCTGGACTCACATATCTTGTGACTACTACAGTTTTTAAAAACTAGAAGAAAACAGAACTGGAAGAACTGGCCGCTTCCCTTCCATTGTTAAACTAGACTCCTCAGCACCTCTGCCTTTATGGCCTCTCTTCAGGAAAATACCAAGGCCAAAATAACCGATTTAAAGTGATTGCATCATCAGAGACCTGAACCCCGACTTCCTGCCTCACAGCCCCAACCAGTCATCTAAATATATAATGAAGCAAAGTCCCTCACTTGTGTATCTTAACAATATAATTAAATAACCATTAAGAGAGTGGAAGGTGCATGCTTAGCATGTCATTGGGGAAAGTTGTCAGGTAGATAAGAGCAATCGGTTTGAAATTGAGGGCTAGCAGTTGAACTTGATTTATTAGTATAGAAAAAGCCTAATAGGATTTGGCTGAGTATGCACAGTCAATGATGAGAGCACATAATTCTTCCTGAAGCCATTGTATTCGGTCCTTCTCCCTCACAAAATCTCTTTTTTGGATCTAATTCCAGTAATGCCTATAAGTGCTGCTGAATCAGACTGTTCAGCATTCTATGTATTCCTAAATTTGACCTATCCATCATGTCTTCTCCACTACTTTCACCAGCATGATGTCTCCTACTTTCATCTCTCCATCAACAGCTGATACTTTAATATTTGCGACTGTTGCTTCCAGAGGCAACAATTCCAATGCTTCCCTTACTGGGCGGACTCTCAGCCTCCACTATTGAATCTCCACAGCCCATATCATCATCTGCGACAAGTCTTGCTTGCCCAAGACTTCTGCTCTCTGACAAAAATTGATTATTTGTCCCTGAGTGCTTCCCATATAAAAATTTAATGCTCACATTCAAAATCTCTTATGGCCTCAGCCCTCCAATCTAGGTCATCTTGTCCAGCCCTGCAATTCTCCAAGAACTCTGCAGACTTCCAAATGCTTACCATTCAGTTCTCTCCCTTTTTTTTCATCTTAGTATTGGCAGCTGTACCAATAATGAGCTCATTCCAACATTCTGGAATTTTCAGTCTAAACCTCACTGCCTCTTTGCCTCCCTCTCATGTCTCTCTTTCCAAAGCATGTGAACGGGAAGTTGGTATCTTTATTATCATCATTGTGTATCCATTTATTGCCCATCTCTAGTTGGTTGAGAAGATTGTGGTAAGACGCCTTCTTGATGTAGTTGGACCCACAAAGACTTGGGGAAGGAATTCCAGGATTTTGACCCAGCAACACAGGAAGAACAGCGATGTATTTCCAAGTCAGGGTAGCGAGTGGCTTAGATAGGCTGGCGCTCCCATCTATCTACTATCCCAATCCTTCTAGATGGTAGTGGTCATTTCTTTGGAAGGTGCTGTCTCAGGAAACTTGGTGAATTTCTGTAGTGCATGTTGTTGATGGTACACACTGCTGTTCTTGAGCATTGGTGGTGAAGTGAGTGAGTGTTAGCGGATGTGGTGCCAATCACGCCAATTACTTTGTCTTGGATAGTGTTAAGCCTCTTGAATTTTGCTGGAGCTGCACTCATTTAAGCAAGTGGGAAATGTTCCATCACACTTTTGCCTTGTGGCTGGCAAATAGTGGACAGGCATTGGGAGCCAAGAGGTGAGTTACATGCTGCAAGATTTCCAGCCTCTGACATGCTATTGTAGCTTCTGTGTTTATGATAACCCCCAGCATGTTGATTCTGAGTGATTCAGTAATCATAACACCACTGAGTATCAAGGGGTGATGGTTAAATGGCCTTTTATTGGGAATGGTCATTGCTTGACATTTGTGCACTGTGAATGTTATTTGCCACTTGTCAGGTCTGACTACAGTTGGACAGGGATTGCTTCAGTGTTGAAGGAGTAGCAAATTGTGCCGACTATTATTTCTGAGCCTATGATAGATGGATGGACATTGATGAAGCAGCTGAAGATGGTTAGGCCTAAGACACCACCCTGTGGAACTCTTGCAGCGATGTCCTGGAGACAGATGTGACAAACCTCCAACAACCATAACTAACTTTCTTTTGTGCTTGGTATGACTCCAATCAGTGGAATGTTTTCCCCCATACACACATTGACTTCAGTTTTAATTAAGCTCCTTGATGCCACACTGGGTCAAATCAGTTGGAATGTCAAGGAAGGTCGTTCTCTCCTCAGGTCTTTTATCCATGTTTGAACTAAGCATTTAATCAAAACATTTGTTTCGTAAAGGATGTAATAATCCAGAACAGGCGACATTATGGATGTCCTCATTGGACAGAAAGGGTTTTGACGCCATGTTAGGTCACAAATTAGGCCACTCCTATAAAACTGTTTTGAATCTTATTTAACTTTCACCTTTAACGTCTTTATTTTAAATGGATTGACATTTAAAAAGCGCTAAAAGGAATTTTACACAAGTTCACTAATCCTCTTGATGCAAGAGGAAATGAAACTTCACAGTGTTATATCATACATGAACTGTTTTTTTTCTTGGCCTGATGAACATGCGCTGCATGAAACAACATCCTGGTGTAGAGAATTCACAGAAAAGAATGTCTTATCATTTCAAAGTTCTGTTTTGTACAGGCAAAATGATCAGCCATTATCTGCAGCAACTCAAAGGATAATTTTTCAGGTTTTGAAAGCAGGAGAGCAGCAATGCATTACAGGAGACTCACTGTATTGAAAAAAGCTAATGGATTGTAAAAGCTTTCAGTTTTGTTAAATCATTATTGATCCATCTGCCAGAAAATGTTCTGCATGCATTCAGTGGAAGGGAAATCAGTTTTATGCATAAATTGTCTTTCCTTTTGCAATATTTATTGTTGTACAATAGTGGCTCAACGCATTCGCAATGAGGTTGTGTAAATAACAGGTTAACTGCCCGACATGTCATAAGTATGAATTTTATTATCTAATAACTGTATTAGACAAACCTTTCTCCAATAGTGCTTGAGATTATATCTGGCTAACTTGGTTTATGACTGAAGTGCAGATACGGTAGTGAAAGGGCAGTGAATCCAGCTTTATAGGAGCTAATAAATCTTCCAAGCGCCTATATTTTTTTCTGTAGTTAGTTTTCATCTTCTTCAGAATAGATGAAACTAAGTCATTTTAGATAAGGTGAAGCTTTGACTGACATCACCAATGTTCTGCTGCTTGATTAAGGAAGCAAATCATTTCTCATGAAGCTGTTGAGGGGAGGAAGAACCATTTCAGAAGCATTTCTCTAACCCCTTGATTGCAGTCCAGGAATATAAGAGGATTCAAGTCAGGACAGCTTCTCAGTGCATTTTGTTGCCTGATAAGAGGTACTCCAGCTTTTTACCCAGTATTCCTCCCTTGTGTGACAAACACTGGTTTTTGGGCCACTCGGTGGCTCAGTGGTTAGCACTGCTACCTCACAGGGCCATAGACCTGGGTTTGATTCCACCTGCAGGTGACTGCCTATGTGGAGTTTGCACATTCTCCCTGTGTCTGCATGGGCTTCCTCTGGGTGCTCCAAAGGTGTGCAGGTTAAGCGGATTGGCCATGCTAAATTGCCAATAGTGTCCAGGGACAAGTGGCTAGCCATGTGGGCTGAAGGCTGAGCTAGCACACTAGAGACAATGCTGGATCTCTTCATCAATAGCTGCTTTGGTCATCAGGTCAGGCCTCCATGCAGGCCTTAATGGGGAGGGTTCATTCCACAATGCCAGACCAGACTGATGGGGGACCTTTGTCATGTGGATGTTCAAGGTGAGACCCATGCTGTCATATGCCTCTGTAAAGTGCTGACAATAGTCTGGGCTACATCATCTGAGGTTATACATTCGCAAGTATCACCTGCATACTGCAGCTCGATGACACTGGTTGGGGTGCCTTTGGCTTTGATTTGAAGGTGGTGGCGGTTGAATAATTTCCCCCAGGGTTCTGTAAGTTACCTCCAATACAGCGGGCAGCTTATTGGTGATGAGGTGAAGCATTGCAGCGAGGTAGATCAAGAACAGTGTTGGGGTGATGATGCAGGCCTGCTTGACACCGGTTCAAATGAGGAATGGCTTGGTGGTGGAGCCATTTGTCATTACCACAACTTCCATGTCATTGTGGAGCAAGTGAAAGATGATGAGAACAACCCAAGTGGAGAAGGATGCTCCATAATACATCCTGCTTGACGGTGTCAAAGGCCTTTGTAAGGTCGAAGAAGGCCATTACTGAGGTAGGTTCTTTTCTCTGTACTTCTCCTGCAGCTTGGATCTGCCAGGCCAACATACCCAGCATTGAGGCTCTAACCTCCCCCCCCTCTTGAAATGCTGCAATGGACTGGGCACGTCGTCCACATGACCAACATGAGGTTCCCCAAGCAGGTGCTCTACACCCTGCACCGAAACAGCAGGTGAGCCCGAGGTGGACGGGGGAAGTGCTTCAGGGATACCCTCAAGGTCTCACAGGCAAAGTGCAGCATTCCCACAGACACCTGGGAATCACTGGCCCAAAACTGTCCAAAGTGGAGGAGAAGCATCTGGAAAAGTATCGAGCACCTCGAGACTCGCCTTTGGGAAAAAGTGGAAGCCAGGTGCAAACAGTGAAAGGAGCACGCTGTTGCACCAACACCCTACCCAACCCTTCCCGCGACCACCACCTGCCCCAAGTGTAACAGAGGCTGCAGCAGCCTCATCGGTCTGTCCAGCCACCTACAGACTCGCCCTGAGAGCGGAAGAGAGTCATCCTTATCTGGGAAGGACCGCTAATGATGAGGTGGTTGGATTTGAGACAGGGAAGAAGAATTTTGGATGTCTTCATGTTTATGTTGGACAGAAAATGGAAACCAGCTAGGAGCTTGTCAGGTCTAGAGTAACAAAGAGATGGAAGATAGTTTCAGTAGCAGGTAAAATAAGGCAGGGTGAAAGTTAGGTGATATCATTAAAGGAGAAATAACTATTTAGAGCATCCAGCCAGAAGGTCTTCTCAGGGTTAATCGCAACACCAAAGTTGCAAACAAACTAGTTCGAATCTCAGACTGCTGCTCAGGAGAATTATGGCGTCTTCGTTTAGGAACAGCACTTTGAGAGGGGACTGGAGACAATAGCTTCAGTTTTCTCAATATGTTCAAAGTTTCTATTCATCGAGTAGCTTCATCAACAAATCTGATCATTTAGCAGCAGTGAACGAACTGAGAAGGTGGGGCTGTGTTGGAGCTGAGTATCATCAGTCTTAAATCCAACAGTGTACTTCTGGACGATGTTGGCTAAGGGTGGCGTTGGGATGAAAATTAAGAAGGAGACAAGGAGAAATGCTTCAGGAGAGGATGGAAAAGAAAATACATGATGGAGATAAAAATACAATATTCATAAAACACTACACACCTGATGAAAGGCTTTTGCCGCAACATCTACTTTCCTGCTCCTCGGATGCTGCCTAACCTGCTGTGCTTTTCCAGCACCATACTCACGACTCTAATCCCCAGCATCTAAGTACTCACTTTTGACCAGGTGAATTCTAGTCATGGTACAATGCATGGCAAATCATTGGTGTGGATGAAAATGTGTTTTAATGGAATGGTGCCAGAGATGAACCATTGTTTATAGTTGAAGGGCTTATTGTGATTGGAATTGCATTATTCGGAGCAGAGAGAATGTAAGGAAGATTTGATGGAGGTGTTCAAAATTTATGCAAAGTTATGGTTTTTTTATTAACTCGTGGGACAGGGCATTGCTGGCCGGGGTCGTATTTATTGCTCATCCTTAGTTGCCCTTGAATGGGGAGCCTCCTTGATCTGCTGCAGTACATCTGCTGTAGGTTGACCTACAATGCCTTAGGGAGGGAATTCCAGGATTTTGATCCAACGTCAGTGAAGGTATGGTGATATATCTCCAAGTCAGGATGATGAGTGGCTTGACGGAAATGTGCAGGTGGTGATGTTCCCATGTGTCTGCTGTCCTTGTCCTTCTAGGTGGAACTAGTCATTGGTTTGAAGGTGCTTTCTCAGGATCTTTATTGAATTTCTACAGTGCACCTTGTCGATCATAAACACTGCTGCTATTGAGCATTGGTAGTGAAGGGAGTGGCTGTTTGTAGATGTTATGCCAATCAAGCCGGCTGCTTTATCCTGATAGTGGGAAGGTTCTTGAGTATCCAATATTTCCAGTATTTTGGAATATTGGAGCTGCACCCATCCAGCTAAGTGGTGGGTATTCCATCACAGTCCTGAGTTGTGCCTTGTGGATGGTGGACAGGCTTTGGGGAATCAGAAACTGTATTGCTCCCTTTAGTATTCCTAGCCTCTGACCTCGTCTTGCAATCATCATATTTATATACTGAATCCTTTTGAGTTTTTAGCGAATGGTAACCCCCATGATGTTGATAGGGGGATAATTCAGTGATGGTAACACCACTCAATGTGAAGGGATGGTGGTTAGATTGCGTCTTACTGGAGATGGTTATTGCCTGACAGCCTGAATATTGTTAGATTTTTGCAATTGGACATGGACCGTTTCAGAATCAGAGGAATTGAAAACGGTACTGAACATTGTTCAATCATTGGTGAACATCCCATATCCGACTTCATGATAGAAAGAATCTCATCAATGAAGTAGCTGAAGATGTTTGGGCCTAAGACACTATACCAAGCAACTCCTGCTAAGACGTCCTGCAAAGGTGACTGATCTCTCCAACAATCTTTCTATCAACTAACCATGGAGAGTTTGTGCCCTGATACCCACTGACTTCATAACACACTCAGTCAATTGTGACCTTGATGTCACTCTCACCTCACCTCTGAAATTCAGTTCTTTTGTCCAAGTTTGAAGTAAGGCTGCGGTGAGGTCAGGAGCTGAGTGGGACCCAAACTGGGCTTCACTGAGCAGTTTATTGCTGAGCAGGGGCTGCTTGATAGCACCATCATTGGAATAAATAAGGAGAAACTACTTCCAGTGGCCAAAGAGTCAGTCCACTGATTTAAGATGTTTGACAAAAAACCAAAAGGTGACACCAGAGGGAAAAAAAAAATCACACTGAGTTGTTCATGGTTTGGAATGCTCCACTTGATATCAAGTTCAAAAAAGAAATCAATCAAAAGAGTAAATCTGGAGGGATATGGGGTAAGAGCTGCATATTGGGACGATTTGGATAAGCTCTTTCAAAGCGTTAGCACATGTACAACAGACAGAATAGCTTCCTTCAGCAGTGCATTGTTCAATGATTGAATAATTTCTTCAGCTCCACCATTTAGATACAGTCCTTCAGAGGTTCCTGTAAGGTAACTGGATATCGCCTGTGCAGTACTGAGGTGTCATCTTTTGGACAAGATGCTCAAACCGAAGCTTATCAGTTGGTTGTAAAATCTCCCAGATGACCAGTACTTCCATTTACATGTATTACTGTTCCTTTCGCCGGTTTTCCCTTTGAGATGGCACTACATCAAAGATGATCTGAGGAATTCTGGTAAATACTTGCCCCTCAAAATCATTTTTTCTCAGTAACAAAATACAGTTTTGAACATGAAGTATCCCAGATATGATTATTTGCAGAGCAGTTGTTATATAGAAATTGGCTCCTTCATCTCTCACATTGCAGTCACCCTTCAGGCTGCAAATCACTTTACGGTGTTCAGTGGTCATGCAATAGACTATGAGTGTGGAAATGTTTTCTTGATTGACTAACCATTGGAATAACCAAAGCAAATGATAACATCAGTGATTTCTCACATCACATCCCTTAAGATGGATCAAAGCTGAAACAAGAGGAGTAGCGATTATACAATAAGCAATCTAGCACAGGTAAATCTAGCATAGGTCTTCTCAAAGATCTCGGGTCTCAGCAAAGGCAACAGGGAAAGTCATGGAAAGGCTTGGAAAATGGGAAATGTCCCTTGTGGATTAGATTAGATTTCCTACAATGTGGAAACAGGCCTTTCGGCCCAACCAGTCCACACCCACCCTCTGAAGAGTAACCCACCCAGACCCATCTCCCTCTGACTAATGCACCTAACACTATGGGCAATTTAGCATGGCCAATTCACCTGACCTGCACATCTTTGGACTGTGGGAGGAAACTGGAGCACCCAGACGAAACCCACGCAGACACGAGGAGAATGTGCAAACTCCATACAAACAATTGCCCGAGGCTGGAATCGAACCTGGGACCCTGGCACTGTGAGGCAGCAGTGCTAGCTGTGCAGTAACCCTGTTAGAAATTTGCATGTGGAAATGAGGAATGAGGACCTGATCTGTTGTAATGAACTCCATAGTTGGATCATCTGCTGACATTCACTGTCAACATTCACATCTGTATAATTACCATGTTGATGAGATACTGGGAGGTGCTGTGAAACTGTATCACAGTGAAGGACTCAACAGCAGCACAAGAGGAGGATAAAAACTAGAAAACAAAATGAATGTTAACATCAAACATCTGGTACCTTAAATAGTTCATGAACAAGTTGCTTAACCATTTAAATGCAGATGCAGATAATGCAATTTTTCATACCCTTGAGTCTGAAACGCATTCAACATGAACTCAGTTCACTGAGTTTCCAAAATAAAAGTAGACGCTGGATGGTATGTACAAAAATTAGACATGTTCATCTTATTTCATTTTGTACTTGGTCATTTAGCAAATAGCTGTACTTTAACCCAAATATTTGTCAACAGTTTTAATCATTTGTTTAGATCTGCTATTGAAGCTCAGAACACTTCACCATTTGGGATGGGCAATAAATGATGATCTAGCCTGCAACAGCCACATACTGTGAATGAATGCAAAAAAAATTGTTCATTCTGAAATGTGCTTCTCTTCTGTGGGTGCTTACCGTGGGATCTGTATTCGTAAATCGACTATGTAATGCCAATGGTTATCCAACTGGGAAATACCTGCTGGTCAAATATGGAGCAGAAATCATTGTATTCCAAGCACAGATGAATGATTGGCTACAAAATTCTACTGTCCAGGTGGTGAAATTAGAAAAGTATATCCAGTGATTTTGGAGTAAAGTTGCAACCATTTTAGAGAAAGCAGAAAAATCTTGTATTCTTTTCATATCCCAAACCAGCAAGCATGTTGCAATATCAGATTAAGTATGACTTGCTATCATTTCATTGAAAGAGTTGCCCGTGACTTTGAAGCAGCTGATGTAACTATAAAAAAATCAATTGGCAAACCTGGTTCAAGCAAAGTCTTTAAATTCAACTTGTAATTCTCGTGTGACCCCTGATAGGTGCTTCTCAATTCTGCTATTTTCAGTGCAGTCATAATGAGAGGGAGAAATTAACACAGAATACTCTATTTCAAGATAAATGTAATAATTCAGAAATTCATAAGAGGAAATCAGATGGAGCACAGCAGGTTAACAGGAGTAGGTGTCAGATTTTCCATCTCTTTAAGAAATAATCAATTTATTCCCGATCGCACATTAACCAGTTTAGTCATTAACAGCTCCAACTCATCAACTCTATTCCCTTTGCATTGCCATCGAAAGTGATAAGTGCTTCTCTTATGGACATAAGAATTCAGACTAGGCTATTTGACCTCTTGAGTCTGCTTCATCATTCAACATTATAATAGCTGGCTTGGTATGATCTTCACATTGCCAAGTTATGCAATAACCTTTGCAAGGCAAGGGGTCTGTTTCTCACTTTGAAATTGGTATAGATCCACAAATAGATAATATTGAGGGCTCACAGTCACAGATTAGATTACTTACAGTGTGGAAACAGGCCCTTTGGCCCAACAAGTCCACACCGACCCGCCGAAGCGCAACCCACCCATACCCCTACATATACCCCATACCTAACACTACAGGCAATTTAGCATGGCCAATTCACCTGACCTGCACATCTTTGGACTGTGGGAGGAAACCGGAGCACCCAGAGGAAACACACGCAGACACGGGGAGAACGTGCAAACTCCACACAGTCAGTCGCCTGAGGCAGGAATTGAACCCAGGTCCCTGGCGCTGTGAGGCAGCAGTGCTAACCACTGTGCCACCGATATGTCTTGGAAATTGGAAAGCGCATGATCCCATTGCTGGTGGAGTGAGTCCTGATAAGACTGTCAACTCAGAGTTGCAAGAATGACCATCACCACTTTGATGACTTTGAAAGGAATATTATTGAGCAAATGGGCAGAATCTTCCCAGCTCCTGTGCGACATAAGCAGTGGCAGGTCCATTGGTAAAATATGGTGAGATTAGAAAAACGAGATTTGCAACATCAAGGATCAAAGGCAATTTTTCACCCAAGGTTTTAATAGCGAGATCAGAATTGTGCTAGTGCGCTGCAAAAGGCTCACTTGCGCGAATCATCATCTCATTAATTTGCAACTCATTTATGTGCAGTTTGCTATTTTCCCAGGAGTGGAGAGGAACGAGACAGCAATAATTCTGAATGGGCGCAATTCACTTGCATGTTTTTCAGATATCCAGGTATCTTTCTTGGCCAACATTCCCCAACAGCTCAGAGCAGTGACACCCTCCATGGAAAGCGACCATCTGCATTCTCCATTCACGATGGCTGTCATTGACAAATCATCGGGCTAACCACACCAAAAGGGCTCACTCATTTTTAATATGAGTCAAAGCTTCAATGCCACACTTTAGAGTTCACCTACACTTCACTTATCAATACTACTGCTAGACTACTTCACATGTGCCTGGGCCAGGAACCCATGTCTTCTATCAGCACAAAGTGAATTTCAGGATTTTTATTTTGCTTTCTTGGTGCTCACTCACTTTGTGCTTACTTGGATGCTGAAAGCATCTCTGCCTTGCCTTTCTTGGCCTTTTAAGAGTGCATGGATAGCCAGGTTGCTTCCAATGCTTAGCAGCAGTGAACAGCTCAGGGAGGGCTCTGGTCAGTTAGCTGGTCGCCCATCAGTCAGAAAATGTGGCGAGGCATTGTGAGTAAGTGAGGAGGAAACACAGAGGGCATGACAGGTTAGTGTCTGGGAGGATTAAATGGAGTGTGTACGCAAGAACACAAAAAGCCTCACACAAGGGTGATATTCAGGAAGTTTCATGGAATGCTGACTCTTATCTCAAGGAGGTTGCAGTATAAGCATAGATAAATCTTAGTCCAACTGTATAAGGTGTTGGTGAGACTATCTGGAGTATTGTGAGCAGTTTTGGTCCCCTGATTTCAGGAAAATCACCATTTCAGTGGAGACAATGCAGAGAAGGCTCACTAAGGTAATCCCTGGAATAGATGTATTGTCTCATGAGCAAAGGCTGAACAGGTTGGGACTCTACTCACTAGAGTTTAGAAGGATGAGAAGTGATCTCATTGAAACAAGAGAATTATTAAGGGACTTGGTAGGTTAAATGCTGAGAGGATGTTTCCTCTCATGGAAGAGTCGAAGGCCAGAAGGGAGGGTCTCAGAATAAAGCGATGCTAATTTAAGGCTGAGATGAGGAAAATTTCTTCTCTCAGAGGGTTTTAGCTCTTTGGAACTCCTTGCCATAAACAGCTGTGGGACAGAGTCCTTGTGTATATTTAAGGCTGAGATACATTTTTGATCAATAGGGGATGAAGGGTTATCGGGAAAGGGCAAGAAAGTGGGCATGAGGAAAGTTGGATCAACATGATCCAATTGAATGGTGGAGCAGGCTGGAGGGGCTGAATGGCCTACTCTCCTTCCTCTTTCTTACAGCCTAATGGTCTTATACTTAATGAGGTGTGCAGTGAAGAATTACGTGAGATAAATTCAGAGCAAGCGGAGAGAAGATCTTCAAGAAACTCCCCGAAATTGCTACTTAGCTGATGTTTAGTTTAATTCAGCACAATACTTCAGTGCTCACTCAAGGTATCAGGAAAAAAAAGGCAAAAAAAATGGACAAGT
The DNA here is from genome assembly GCF_020745735.1 of Hemiscyllium ocellatum. Classification (NCBI taxonomy): domain Eukaryota; kingdom Metazoa; phylum Chordata; class Chondrichthyes; order Orectolobiformes; family Hemiscylliidae; genus Hemiscyllium; species Hemiscyllium ocellatum. Next base: position 42,619,816 of record NC_083408.1, read on the forward strand.
AAGGAAATGATATTTCGAACACGTAACCTGGTTACAAAAACTGTCGGATGCTGATGATAGGAGAGTTTGTTCCACCCTGCTCCTCCTCTCCTCCACCGGGTGTGACTTTATAAAAATTAATGTTATTTTCAAAAGTAGATGAGGAAGCAAATTATGATCACTCGGCAATTTTTAATCAACATGGTTAGTTATAGAATTAAGCTGGAGTCGTTTTTGGAACAAGAGGGCAGTGCTAATTAAATAATGCATAAGTAATCCCCTCACATTTCCTTGCACTCTTTTACGAGAGTTCACAATTGCTCTATTTATAACGTGTTATGGCAGAAAGCAGAAGCTGGATGGGCTGAAGTCCAAGCTTCATTAGTCCCTGCATAATTTGTTTTCTGTTGACAGCCTATGAAAGATGCCAACTTTGCAAGTACATGTTTGCCCATTTATGTTGCTGATCCGTACCTGAAGAGTTCCATGTGGGTACGCTTTGAGGAGAGGGTGAGAATGAGTTTATTAACTGGGTGGTTTGCAAGAATGAGATGAAATATGATGTAAAGAGAGAGTTACCAAATGCCGTATAAGAAAGAAGTTTGAGACAATAATCTGCCTGTGTTCTGGCCTGCATCCAAATCAGCCTCAACTAAAGTCCTACCTCTAAGTAAGGATTTAGTATAGCCTGACAGTCATTCAAAATATGCTAATTCACACAGATTTGAGGTGTTGGAATTCTTGTTTCATGTAATGAACAAGTTTTCAATATGAGTTTATTGCAAGCAGGCATTTTCTTTTCTCAATCAGATACTTGAGAGTGCTTTAATCCTGGGTTATACCACTGAAGTTACAGTTCCATTAATATAGCGAATGACAATACCAGTTTACTTTCTCTTCAGTTTGACTTCAGGCATTTTGATTCTCAGTTAATTTTCAGTGAAATGCTCCTTCCGACACCTCCGCAATGGTTTATTTATGACAGATGAAACCAGAATTATTAATGTTTCCATCATGTTGTGAAACTGCACCATCCAATGGGAACAGTGTAACTGACAAATAACCTCATCAATCTTTCCCAAGGTGTCATTCTATTTGCTTGTGTGGAATCTATCAGAGTTGTCCTGCAAGTTTGCCATCAATACTCAAACCATTGACCTTGGAGGATCTCCCAGAGCTGACGCAGTGCTTATTGCTTCACAATTTCTTTCAGGATTCAGAATATTTATTGGCATGCCGGTTGCATTTTACCGCATTGAATCTCTTTCAATAATTGATCACCGATTAGCTAAAAAATCTTCCCTTCCCATACCATCACTCCCATTTGAACTGAGCAAAATATTGCCTCCTTCAATTATTCCAAAAACAGCAGTCACCTCTTTGTTCCATGCTGGAGTTGACTGATGACTTTGCTTGCTGCAATTAGTTAGAGTTTCATTTCAAGCATTCAAGCAGATTTTGCCTGCATTTTGCCTACCACTTCAATTCAGTGTGGGAGACATAAATGAGGAGTAATTAAAATAACTGCTTTCTTTTTCTCACATTGAATTTCACTTTCAAAGTACAGAATCCACATGTTAATATCAATAACACAGCTATGACATGCCATGAGTAATTTGGGATGGCAATTATTTTTGGTGATGTTCTGTGCAGTGAAAAACCATTGATACTTATTTGTCAACCCCCGCACTCTATCCCTGCAGTCAAATTCATAGGAAGCTTCATAATATCTTTCTCACATGGTGTTCTTACTGTATCTCAACTTCAGCTGACCCATTAACTGACAGTCCAGATACCAGCTTGTAAAATGGGTAAATGAGTCCTGCCTGAACCTAAGATACAATGCATTTAAAATGCAATGCACCAAAAGCTGCTTTTCTAATGGATGACGTCCATCGCTGAACACAAAGATCTCAGAGAGCCAGCTACCCACTGCCAATACCTTTCCCAGCCCAACCACCCCAGAAGTGAATTGAGACTAGCAACCAGATAAACACATGAAAAACCACCAGTCATTGGAAATCCTGACAAACTTAGTTTTGTATGTAGGGCTGAAAATGTGTTGCTGGAAAAGCGCAGAAGGTCAGGCAGCATCCAAGGAACAGGAAAGTCGACATTTTGGGCATAAGCCCTTCTTCAGGAAATTTCCTGAAGAAGGGCTCATGCCCGAAATGTCGAATCTCCTGTTCCTTGGATGCTGCCTGACCTGCTGCGCTTTTCCAGCAACACATTTTCAGCTCTGATCTCCAGCATCTGCAGTCCTCACTTTCTCCTTTTGTATGTAGGGGCCCTGTGAAATGAAAATAAACTGTGAAACATCTAGTTTTTGATTGATTACTCAGATTACCCATTTCTTATTATTTTGTGGGCATTTCCTTTTCAAATCATGGTAGGTCAATATGGGGAAACACAATGCCTTTTCCACTCTGTCACTCAGTGCAGATGTCAATTATTACCAAGCGCAGACTTCGTTTTAACTCAAAACAAAGTGAAGTAATCTCTGCCATCGAAACCACCTCAATATTAGCAAAGCATACTACAATATTGGAAGCATTCTCTGTTGAAATTCCTTATCTGTTATTCTGCTGTCAACCCTGCTGCCTCAGCGCTTGCAAACTCCCATGCTCATTCTAGTCAACTGTCTACTGCTCTTATTATCCATATTTTTCAATTGTATTTGTACTTAACTACTCTGTCTGTTTACAGTTACTTTATCTGCATCAATGACCATGGTCTTCTTCAACCTGTATCATTTAGGCCTCTGTTGATGCCCAAAATATTTTGGACTTACCCAAAATTTTCATGGATGGGACAGAATTAATTCCAACTAAAGGAAGAAGTCATTGCTTTGCATTCTTGCCATTTACACATCACTTCCTCAGATGAGTCGATTAGGCTTTGCATAGAATTTAACCCAGAGCTGACCTTGAAACCCACCCCCCCCACAAACCAAGGTCATCAACCTCCACCTCTGTCCTTACCTTCCTGCAAAAAATTCTGATCCTGACTTTTCCAACACTCTACTTACCGACCTTTCCACCTTCATTCTCCTAAAGCCTCCATCCATTCAAAATTCCTTCTTGTCTACCCTATCCTATATTAAAACCATTCACCCATTGACTCCAGTTTTGCTGATGCAAATCAGTTTCTCATAACAAGTGTATTATCATTAACTAATCCTTGCATGGGCACCTTCCTGTTCACCCCTACAAACATGTACTATTTTATATCTGGTACCTTCTGGTCCTCATATTCCAAAATCCCAATTCTTAACTCCTCCTTGAGTGGCAGCACTTCTCGATGGAAAAATCATTACATGTTTACCTTCCCCATTATTTTAAAAGTTTCCACAAAAAAAAGTCACTTTGCCTAATCCTTTGATCATCTCTTCCTTCTCGCCTGCCAAGTGTAAATGTTGGCTTCATTTCTGCTTTATGAAGCATGTAAAGGTTGTGTTTCAATGTTAAAAGTTGTGTCAAGTAGTTAGCCTTATTGTAAATTCTCAACGTGAACTAACTTTAGCATCTTGTCACATACAGTGTTGTTAGGACATTTTAGAAAGGGTCAAGTCAAGTAAACTCGAAGATGTTTGCATGTTGCCAAGTTGAAAAGGGCCATTAGATTAGATTCCCTACAGTATGGAAACAGGCCCTTTGGCCCAACAAGTCCACACTGACCGTCCAAAGAATAACCCATCCAGATCCATTCCCCTACCCTACTTTTACCCCTGACTACCGCACTAAAACAATGGGCAATTTAGCATGGCCATTTAACCTGACCAGCACATCGTTGGACTGTGGGAGGAAACAGGAGCACCCAAAGGAAACCCACGCAGACACGGGGAGAATGTGCAAACTCCACACAGTCACCCAATGTGGGAATTGAACCTGGGTCCCTGGTGCTGTGAGGCAGTAGTGCTGATCACTGAGTCACTGTGCCACCCCTCACCACTGGAAAGGGTTCAGGAGAGATTTACCAGGATATTGCTACATTTGGAAAGTTTGGGTTATAAAGAAAGGCTGGACAGGCTGGGACCTTTTTCACTGGAGCATAGGAGGTTGAGAGATAACATTATAGGAATTTTTAAAGTAATGAGGGGTATAGATACAGTTAATGACGGTTGTCTTTTCCCTAGAATGGGGGATTTTAAAACAAGGGGCACATTTATAAGGTGAGGGGAGAGAGATTTTAAAAAGATATAAGAGGCAAACCTTTTACACTGAGGGTGGCTCGCGTGTGGAATAAGTTTCTGGAGGGAGTGATGAATGTGGGCATAATTACAAAATTTAAAAGACATTTGAATAACTTCATGAATAGGAAAGTTTGAAGGGATATGGGCCAGGAGCAGACAGGTAGGAATAGTTTACTTTGGATTGATGTTTGGCATGGACTGAAGGGTCTGTTTCCGTGCTATATGACTCTATAGCTCTACGATAGTTGCAATGTCTATCAGGATTTGAATTAATGCTAATTTAATTGACTATGTCCAAGGATAGAGTTGAATATGGCCAAGTATTCAATTAAATCTCATCAATCCAGGGAGAAGCCGTAGTTCCCCAAGGCAACATCAATTATTTGCTTTAATTATTCCAGGGATTTTACTTCCAACATCTTTCCTCGAAATGACTTGCAATGACAAGGGATTTTTTTTCCCCCTGGTTTCCCTATTGCTAGTTTGAGCTTGGCTTTTTTTGTCAGTTTCACTTCAAGTGATCTCCGACATTTTCATCTCTACATGTTTACCTTAGCAGAGTTTCTCTCAGCCACTTTCTTATGAGGTTAAGAAGGATGCACTTCTTCAGTTTAACCTTTCTATCTGCACTTCTTTCCAGATTTACAAGTCTATGCTTCAATGACCGGATGGAATGCATTACCCGAGTACAGTCTGACAAGTACACAATACTTTATAAGCATAACATTTCCTTCTTGTACTTATTAGTTCTGGTTATAAATGTAGTGTTCTGTATTCTTGGTTCAATTCTGCTCCAGAGTGACTGAATATTGGACTGTTTAAAACCTTCCACAGAGAATGCACGTTATTCATATTTTCTTCCTAAGTATAATATTATATATTTATAGAATCATAGAGTCATAGAGATGTACAGCATGGAAACAGACCCTTCAGTCCAACTTATCATTGCCAACCAGATATCCTAACCTAACCTAGTCTCATTTGTCAGCACTTGGCCGATATCCCTCCAAACTCTTCCTATTCATATACTCATCCAAATGCCTTTTAAATGCTGTAATTGTACCAGCCTCTACAACTTCATTTGGCTGCTCACTCCATACACGCACCACCCTCTGCATGAAAAAGTTGCCCCTTTGGTCCCTTCTATATCTTTCCCCTCTCACCATCAACCTATGTCCAGTAGTTCTGGATTTCCCCACCCTGGGAAAAAAAAATCTTGTCTATTTACCCTATCCATGCCCCTCATGATTTTATAAACCTCTACAAGGTCATCTCTCAGCCTCAGACGCTCCAAGGAAAACAGCCCCAGCCTATTCAGCCTCTCCCCATAACTCAAACCCTCCAACTCTGGCAACATCCTTGTGAATCTTTTCTGAACACTTTCAAGTTTCACAACATCCTTCCTAGAGCAGGGAGACCAGAATTGCACACAATATTCCAGAAGTTGTTTATATTCACTCAGGTGTTCCTGTCAGCGATGAACAAATGATGTCAACCATAAATTACACTACCACCTTTTGTTGGATCAACATTAGGATTCTGCACATTACCCTCTACAGAGTACCTTGGACCTGGAAAGATAGGAGAAACAAATGTCAGATCCTTAACCACAAACTTAAGGCTTCAATTGAGGCAAGTAAAATCAGAACCAGGAGGTGTCGATTTGAATGTGAATTCAATGTCAAATCGTGTGCAGAAATTAAAATAAAGGGAAAGGAAGATATTATTGACAGAGAGAAGAGATGGTAAGAAAATAGATTAAACTTAATTTTAAACATTCCAGAAATGCACATCAACTGCTCAAGGCCCTTTCTGATTCTGTGGTATCCGGTCTCTGGTACAGAGTTCAAAGACTTCCTGAATTTAATTTAAATCAAGGACTATAGAAAGCTATGTGTCGAGACTCCAGAAGAATAAGAAAATGCTAGCATTTAGAACCAAAGGCCTAGCTCAGGCACAATGGGCTGACTAGCCTCCATTGTGCTTCAAAGATCTATGGTTCTATTGGGGGTTTTAGTTTCTATATCCGAGGTATGATTGATCTGCACAGCTGAGAGCTCACATTCCCTGAGGCAGCAATACAGATGAATACCCCAACAAATCCTTTCAGAAATCTTCATGAAGTAGTGCAGGAAAAAAAGTCAGTCTGTTCCATAGGAACAGGAGTAAGTCATGAAGCACAGTGAGCCTGCCCCACCATTCAGTACAATGATAGTTGATCAAAGACTTCAGTGCCTTTTAACCACTGCACCCACATTACCCTGTATGTCACGCCAAACAGAAATTGATCTCTCTCTCCTTAAATATTCTTTAAATTGTGTCCTCCACAGAATTTGGGGATGCTGAGAAGATGGCCACATCCATTGAAAGACACTCATAATATTTTTTTCACAGTGTCCTCACAACTCAGATCCCAGGCTGCACGTTGTGTGCAGACGAAGGTACAGGTTATGGAGAGAAAAGCTCATCAAGTTGCAAGGAGGTGTATGCACTGCAAACAAAACAACAATCCTGTTCCTTTATGAAATAAGTCACCAAAAGTCAGTTATATAAAAGATTGTTTGATCTTACTGCCAACTATACAATGAAAATTCAGCCTTTACAGTGGAGTTTTTGGTGCACAAGAGGGTTAGCCATCAAAAACAGAAAACCCATATATACTAGCTACTATATGATTAGAGGACATTCATTACTATGTATTCACTATTAAATTTACGGTTGACGTGTTTCAATGATATATTCAGTATCAATGACATTTAATTATACTCTACATCAATAGTGAGACTGAGACCAATTGCACTTTTAAAATCAATTTGTGATCTCTCAGCCCATTCCGGTTTTCTTTTACAATCTGTTTTATTTGCTTGCTGTGTTGTATGTAGAGAGTCCAAGAGAGCACAAATGTGTACCAACCTTCAGTGGGTATATAAAATTATATTTAAAAGTGAAATACAGCTCCACTAGTTCCACTAGGTCAAACTCCAAACACTAAAACAAATGGTATGAAGAAAATATAAATTGTACACTTTATATCACATTTCATAATGCTGAATTCTTTCAGTTCCACACTCTCACTGGACTCAAGGATTGTAATTACTTCAGGAAGACTATGTGTGCCTGTTTGTGTTGAGACAACTCTGAAGTATTTATTTAGCTTCTCTGCCATTTCTCTATTTCCTATTATAAATTCATCTCTGCCTGTATTGGACCCATATTTATACTTACTAATATTTCCTTTATTTTACAAATCTATCAAAGTTTCTATATTTTTCTTGCTCTTTTGCATTTATATTCTATCTTCTCTTTCATTATCAATTTCTCGATCATCCTTTACTGAATTGGAACGTTCTCCCGATCATCAGTTTTTAAATTCATTCGACATTTTGTGAACTTTTTCCTTTGATGTAATACTACCTTTACCTTCCTTGTTTTTGCCTTAAAGGGATGCACTTTATTTGAAACCCAAACATTAATTCTTTAAATACTTGGCATTGGCCATTTACCATCAAACCCTGTCATGGATTTTTTTTTTCCCAATCCACCTCAGCCAATTTTCTCCTCAGACTATCATAATTAGCTTCATTTAGATGTAAGGCCCACTTTCAGATTAAACTATGTCTTTTCCAAACTTAATGGAAATCTCCATCATACCACTGTTACCATTTCTTAAATGATATTTTACAATATGATTAACTAGCCCATTCAAATTGTCTGATCCATGGTCTGAAATAGCGTGTGGCCTGGTTGATTCATTAACTATTGCTCCAAGAAGCTATCCTAAAACACTTCAAAGAATTCTTCCTCCACAGCAATGATCCTCACAAAAGGATTTACTCCCTTTCTATGGAAGCATGCCCAAAATGATTCTACATCCTGATCTTCAAATCAGCAATATTCCTTCACACTATTCCATTCCATTTCCTTTTTTGCCTATCCTTCCTAAATATCCATGATAAAAGATGCAAAATTGTTGTGTATTATTATCATTTATGGAATTTGGATTTCCAAATAAAGGTGAATGGCTGTTGGCTACTTATGTGAAGGGTCTTCTTTATAAAACAAGATCAGGGAGTCCTTCTGGTAGAGTAATTACATTCAACACTTGGTATAAAATGGTTGATTGTAGACCCCATTGTACTAGTGGAAAGGTTGATAACATTGTCTTTGGTGAAAATGTGTTGCTGGAAAAGCGCAGCAGGTCAGGCAGCATCCAAGGAGCAGGAGAATCGACCTTTCGGGCATGAGCCCTTCTTCAGGAATGAGGAAAGTGTGTCCAGCAGGCTAAGATAAAAGGTAGGGAGGAAGGACTTGGGGGAGGGGTGTTGGAAATGCGATAGGTCGAAGGAAGTCAAGGTGAGGGTGATAGGCTGGAGTGGAGGTGGGAGCGGAGAGGTCAGGAAGAAGATTTCAGGTTAGGAAGGCGTTGCTGAGTTTGAGGGATTTGACTGAGACAAGGTGGGGGGAGGGGAAATGAGAAAACTAGAGAAATCTGAGTTCATCTCTTGTGGTTGGAGGGTTCCTAGGCAGAAGATGAGGCGCTCTTCCTCCAGCTGTCGTGTTGCTATGGTCTGGTGATGGAGGAGTCCAAGGACTTGCATGACCTTGGTGGAGTGGGAACATTGTCTTTGGGGCAAGTAGAATGAACTTTCAAGATCATTAGCTTTGTTCTCAGTTCTGAAGGATTAAGCAAACAGAAGACATTAGGGTTGAGTTCAACAACATGTTTAATTTCTCTCCCAGGAGGAATTCAGGGAACTGGTCATGTCAGCAGAAGGGTTTAGTTTATAAAGCTACCAAAACAAGAGAGCTTGATTAGAAATCTGCAGTTATTCGAACTGAGAAAGTTTGGGCTGTCAGATTTATGAAAGGTTCACGAAGGCTGACTTGAGAAGGGACTCATCAAATTATCTCCATAGTCCATGGCAAAGAAACTGTAAACGATCAGTTAAGTTGGAACTCTAAGTATATAATTGCTCTGGACTTGAGTATCTGTAATGAATATTGCAGGGAAGCAGTTTTTCTTTGAGTTTTGAACCTTGCTAAGTGTATGGTTTATTTAATAAATACAAAACTTTAAATTAACTTTTGTCTTGTTTTTAAATAAAACATGAAGCCTCATGTGGATATGTTTTAGTAATGAACTAGCACATTACCTAACTAACAAAAAAGCTATCAAGCCAGCTTTCAGTCTGGGATCTGACTTCTCCAGGAAAATCATTAACTGGGATCGTAACGATTGGGTCTTGTCTATGATTTGAATTTATTGTATTTAAGAGGTATTAGTGTGTCTTGAAAAGAAATGAGTTTGTGGAGGTACTTGAAATAAAGCAGGGGTGTTGGAGTGAAGTTTATTGCACATATTGCAAAGTTTCTGATGCATGTAGAAAACAGGTGAGGCTGGAGAGGAAAATGTTATGGTGAATGCTTTGTCAAGGGCATACGTGAAGGAATCTGAATCTGTGATCCAAATGGTCTTATGTAAAATGCAATTATTCTGCAACTCACTCAGTTGTAAATATTTTACTGTATAATATGGAGATTGTGTTAGGAAGACCTCTTTGATAGGAAATTAAACTGACTCATAGGCAGACATTTTGTTTATCTTTGAGTTAGTTTTGAGGAAAGGTGAGTGATTTATACATATTTATATCATTTTTGGAATTTAGATCTCTTGTTTTGTTTATTTTTCTTTTGTGTAAACAAGTTAATTTATCCTCTCCACAATAACACAAGCAAATCTCCCCACAAGGGTTTCAGTTCCAACCCTGCTACAGTGTAATTCATTTGCCTTACATGGGCCCCCCCCCTTGCACTGGAACCAGTCTCAATGCGCCAGAAATCTAAAGTCCTCCCTCCTGTACCATTTTCTCCAGCCAAGTTGTCATTTAAACAACCTTTCAAATTTGACTTAACAAGCACATGGAACTGGGAGCAATCCTGTGAGAACTGCTTGAGGATCAGAGAGTCATACAGCTCAGGAATAGAACCTTCGGTCCAACTCATCCATGGGTACCAAGTTCCCAAGAATAAGCTAGTCCTATTTGTCTGCACTTGGCCCATATCCCTCTAAACCTATCCTATTCAGGTACCTGTCCAAGTGTCTTTTAAATGCTGTAAGTAAACCAGTATCTACCACTTCCTCAGGCAGTTGATTCCACATACAAACAACCCTCTGCGTGGAAAAATTGCCCCTCGGCCCCTTTTAAATCTTTCTCCTTTCACCTTAAAATTATGCCCTCTGGTTTTGAATTCCCCTACTTGAGGGCATAAAACCCCTTGCTATTCACTTTATCTATGTCCGCCATGATTTTATTAACCTCTAAAAGTTCACCCCTCGACCTCCGATGCTGCAGTGAAAAATGTCCCAGCCTATCCAGCCTCTTAACTCAAACCCTCCAGTCTGGGCAATATATTTGTAAAACCTTTTCTGAACCCTTTCCAATATAATAATATCCTTCCTATAGCAGGTTCTGCTTTTTATCTCTTGGCTAGCTCCCCAAGCTCTCCTTTCAGGATCTCATCTCTTTTTCTACCCACAACCTGGACTCTACACCTGACTGTTCATCCTCATTCAAAATTGTATCCTGTAACACTGTACCTTGGCACCAGAGAGACAAAATATCCACATGCTATGCCATCATGGAAATCATCTGACACTCTTGCCTTCCCATTCTTCAGTCCTTCAGCCACCCATGCAGATGAGCCCCTTATGGTTCCACCAGTTTGTCTCTCACCAAATTCCCCTGATGAACCATCATCCTCACCAGTATTCACAATAGAAATTTGTTGGTGAGTGACACAAACTCCGGGCATTTCTGATTTGCCTGAACTTTCTATACTGCCTCGTGATCACCCATTCACTCTCTGTCTGGATTTATTCTGAGGTGTGGCCACTTTATGAAATATGCTATCCTCATAGCTCACAGCTGAGTCACTTCAGCCACATTTTGAAATCTAGGGCTCAAGTTTTTGCTTCTGAAGATATTTTGTGCGCATGTGATTGGCTCAGCTCCACCATTGCCCATAAGATACAGGATGGGCACATGTTCTCGCCTTGCACCCTTTTGTTTGGAATTATTTAGGAGGACTTGGGGAACCTGTAATTCCTCATTACTTTCTCCATGACAATGCCTTGGCTCATCAAATTCAGATTGTCGATCATTCAACACTATATCCTCCTGTAATGTCAATTGTGGTGATCGTTTGAAATTTGGGATTCCTGTTGTAATGATTGCAACTAGGTCAGCCAGCTGGATCTCATAGAATATGTGTTCCCTGATTGGTGCAGTTAATCTGGTTCAATCAGGGACCCCTGGCTGACGGATATAAACAGGAGTGTCAGACATACCATAAAAACTAGCAGCAGGGGTAGGCCATCTGGCTCATTGAGTCTGCTCCGCCATTCAGTAAGACCATGGCTGATAGTTTCATGGACTCAGCTCCACTTACCCCTTCACTCACTCTAACTATTAATTGCTTTACTGTTCAAAAATCTATCTATCTTTGCCTTAAAAACATTCAATGAGCGAACCTCAACTGCTTCACTGGGCAGGGAAGTCCACAGTTTCACAAACCTTTGGGTGAAGAAGCTCTTCCTCAACTCAGTCCCAAACCTGATTGCCCTTATCTTGAGACTTTGCCCACCAGTTCTACCTTATCTATTCCCTTCATTGTTTTATATGTTTCTATAAGACTCCCCAGCCACCCCCAACCAATTCTTCTAAATCCCAATGAGAATAGTCCCAGTCTACTCAATCTCTCCTCATAAGCCAAACTTCTCAATTCCAGACTCATCCTAGTGACCCCCTTTTCACCCTATCCAGATCTAGCACATCCCTTCTCAAGTGAGGAGACCAAAACTTGGGTACAAAGAAGTAAAAAAGAGAAAGCAAGTTAAAAATATAAGCATTACAGACCATTGTTGTATAAGTAGAAAAATAAGCAAATAAGGTAATACTTACCATCAAGGTAAATTAGGAAGGCAAATGGAGTGTTGGCCCTTATTGCAAGTTGGTTGAGGTTTAAAAGTAAGGAAGTCTTGAAAAAACTATAGTGGGCACTGGTGTGACCGCATCTAAAGTGCCATGTGCAGTTTCATTCTTTGCCCTTGAGGAGGGACATATTTGAAATGGAAGCAGTTGGGGAAAGATCAGCCAATCTGCTTCCTGAGATGCAGGGTTTGCCTTAGGATAAAATCAGAAGCAGGTTGAACAGGTTCAGCCGACACTTTTGAAGTTTTGAAGAATGCAAGGTGATCTTGTAGAAACATACAAGATTTTAAGTGCGTTAGCAGAATGCACATTGGGAGGACGTTTCCCCTCCTGAGGGAATCTAGAATTACGGGGCACAGTTTCAAAATAAAGTGTCTCTCATTTAAGATTGAGTTGAGATAGAATTTCCACCCTCAGTAGGACATTAGTGCATGGTAAGTTCTTCTATGTGACTACTGAATGATGGACCAAACTCCCATATCGAATGGTCTAAGGTTATTTCTATGCTAATATGCCACAACAGGTATGATTGGCAGATTTAGCAGAGACCGATGATTAAAACTGGGACTGTCCTAATTTCAATGATGCATGTATGGAATAAGCAGCCAGAGGACGTGGTGGAGGCTGGGACAATTACAACATGTTAAAGGTATCTGGATGGATACATGAATAGGCACGGTTTAGAGAAATATGGGCCAAGTGCTGGCAAATGGGACTAGATTAATTTAGGATATCAGTTGGCATGGACGCGTTGGACCGAAGGGTCTGTTTCCATGCTGTACATCTTTATGACTCTATGTACTGCATTGCCACAATGAGCCAATTGAAACATAATTTACCAAGAGTTAGGTGAAAGCTTCCTGGAGAAAGTTACCCACCTTATTTCTTCCCTCTCTCCCGCTCCATTTGCTCAGGTGCCATATCAGTGATTGTGTACTCAATCCTGGGGTAATTCTGGTAAAAACCTGAATATCATTTGACCATCAATTAGTTACTTAGTTTTTTTCCAATTTGTTTCATCCAATCTGTTTAACACATAGTTTTTTTGATTGTTATGTAACATACCTGAAGATTCAATAACCAGTTTTGACTGTCTTTTTTTGATACAGAATTTCACTGGGAAGGGAGATAGCTTAATGCCTTCTATTTAGCTACCCAACATTTCCCTTTGAATTAAGACCATTGCTTCGACGCACCCTAATCCATTCCACGATGTGAGAAAACTACAGAAAAAAGCTTCTTGTCGTGAGAGATGAATTGGGTATAGCTGTGTTTCACTCCATCAGTTATCCTCTGCAAATGTTGAAAAGCAACATACCTCATGTGTGACAAGACAATGCATAGCTGGCTGCCTTTGTAAGGTTATATGTACAGAATTTATCAGAATCTCTGCAGTGTGTTCAGACCTATTGAGAAGCTTCGGTTTCAGAAGAACAGCTGTCGGCATGATTATTTAAAATGAACTCCATGAAAATTTAAACACAAATAGATAAGAGGTCTTCTGCAAAAGCAAGTAGCATCTCTGCTGATCATTGGGAAGTGAAAATCTAAATTTGTCAAAAATATCAGTGAAGGTGATTCCAGTCTGTGTTGAAATGTGATTAAATATAAGACAGAAAGGAAAAGAGTGTTTAATCAGAGGATGTTGAAGGAATATGATGGAGTGCAGTAGGGGTTGTAAACTCTGGTTGGATGCATTATTGAAAATTTGATCATGGGACATTTAATCACATGACAATCATATAACATTGTTTACATGACACTCAATTGCACGGCACTTTCTTACTGTTGGCAAATGTAATTGTTTTTATCTTTGCATTTAAGTATTATCTTGCTTAGTTGTGAAAAATAGGTGTTCAATAAATGTTGTGCTAATAAAACTTGTACACTTTGAAAGTCTGCTTGTCATGTGCCGTTGTGGTCCTCCATTTACTGATAATCATTACTCACGCTTGTTTGGAGGTGTGAAAAACCAATGGTGATTTAATGCAAATTTTGTTGAGTAATTCATTTGGAATCTACTCAGCCGGAAATATAGAATACCCTGCAATAGCAGTGTGTTTATGAATGGCTCAGGAACTTAGTGAGGAGGCAAAGGATTTCAGCACTACAAGACCTAGCGAGGCCTAGACACAGAGGCATTTCTTATACATGCAAAGGGGAAGTAACCCATTTTGCCCTCACCACCTTTGTATTTTTTTTCTCTCTCGTCCCTAAATTTGTGTTTTTCTGTCTTCCTCTCCAACCCACCTCCAGCTTGTGAACATTTTCTCCTGTTCTCTCACTCTGTGTACCCTTCTCTCTCTCTCTCCCTTTTGTTGTACAAAGGTCTGAAAGAGTTAACACTGTGGAGAAGGTTCATGATAATAGGGGTATTACTTGGAAATTTGGGTTATAAAGTGGATAGAATCATATATAGCTTTAAGTTTGATTTTCATTTTTATATTGTGTGTCAGAGAAGGAAATATGATTTCAGTGTCATTTTAGATTTGCTCTGTGAGTAGTCCAGGGTGTTAGATTCATAGAATCCTAATCCTGTAATCCCTACAGTGTGGAATTAGGCCATTCGGCCCATCGAGTACACCATCCCTCTGAAGAGCATCCCACCCAGACCCACCATATCCCTGTAACTCTGCATTTCCCCAGGCTCATCCACCTGGCCTGCAAATCTCTGGACAATCTGGGCAATTTAGTATAGCTAATCCACCTAACCTGCACATCTTTGGACTGTTGGAGGAAACCAGAGCACTTGTAGGAAACCCACGCAGGCAGTCACCTGAGGGTGGAGTCAAACCAAAGTACCTGATGCTGTGAGACAGCAGTGTTAGCTAGCATGCTGCTCATGTTGGAAATTCGTTGCTACAATGATTTGAAAAGAGGGTTTATAGCCTTGGCATAAAGCTTGAGGTGAACAGTTCAGTGGACTAGAAACAAGAGTGAAAGACCAAAAAAAAATCTGCTGTTATTTCATGATAGGATCTTACTACCATTCAGAATGCCAGGCAGGTAGGAGTCAGAATGAAAAAAATACCTGTTAGCTTCACAGTCTCCAACAGGTCAGGGATGGGTTGCATGGTCTCCTTTTGCATTGTGATAACTCTGTGATTCCAGGTGAAAAGTCCCAAATGATTGAGAGGAGAACCTAAGAAGCATAAAACTACCGGAAGCTGATGTAAAATCCACGCGTTTCCTTTGAAAGCTTTGACAAGAAGGAAGCTCCAGTGTGGAAACTTGTTTACGGCCATTTAGTCAGTCAGGGTATTGTTCTTGCCTAGGTTAAAACCCCTTGCATGGATGGCCCCTTGCCTGCTAGAACATTCTGTAGCAGCCACATAACTTCTGCTTTTCCCACATAACTCCTGAATTGTTTACCTGCAGATACCTGTTACACAAAACTGCAACCCAGCCAGACATCGTCAATGGGTGAAAGTAGTATCTGGAATATGTATTGTCTCAAGGTCTGAAAATATTAACTTGTTCTGTACAGTCCTGAGAAACTTTCAGCTTGGTATCTGTTGTAATATATAAATTCGCGGCGATCGGGAGCGCTTTGGAATAGCACTGGACTATGATTAGGAAAGGTGTGCTCTCTGTGATATCATGCAATACAATTTATCAATGCTCATGGTCTGAGTCTGGAAAATTTCTTCGACAATCTGGCGTAGTCGGCAGGATCTCTTAATTCCAGGATCCTGAGAGAATCCAAAGTATAAAACAGATTACTGCATGATCCAAACCTGAGTTGACAGGCTGATCCCAAGTTCGGGAAAGACATTATGACAAGACGGGACTGTCGTATGACATTTTAAGGTGACCTTGAGGGATTGACAGCGGCACCAGCGTTAGTTTGTTTGTGTGTGTCTGTTGTTCATTTCTCTACAGATCGTAGATCCACACTTCAAACGTAAGAAAGACGGGTTGGCCCCGGGACAAGTAAACCATGTCCCCTGAGAAGGACAGCCCTGGTTCATTTGTCCCCTCGAAAAAAGTGCAGAAGCGCCACAGTAAATACATTTGATGCAAAGGTAAGGTGGGAGACCCCCTGGTGCTGCCAGGGTCACCGGCCGATATTGTTTGGAAGGAGACGGGGATAGTGGGGATGTTATTCCTTTCACTTCCGACCTATACGGGCGGTCCCACTGGGCTTAAGGAGGCTCCTTTAAATTGGAAAAGATTGATTACTGGAGGACAAACATTGAGGATGGGTACAGCGACCCCTCTTGGGCTACTGATTATATGGTCTGGTGTTTAGATCAACTTAAAGGAGTTGTGAAAGGCCACCAGCCCCCTAAAAGTAAAGATTGCCATGTGCTGCCTGACAACCTTTTCTCTTCTAGGCCCCCACCATATACCCCTCAGTATCCTAAATTCCCCCTTCCCACCTCGGACCCAGACCATCTCATGGACGAAATGTCTGCTTTCATTGTTACTCATCCTCTGGCTCTCTGGCTCAACCCCCTGATAATCCTCTAGGGCTTTGCGGCAGGGGGGGTGACACTGGTGAAAGGGATCAGGAGGAATCCGACTCCCCTGTCTCCTCCATGTCCACCTCTGGATATGACACCCGATTACAAAAGAGGCTGCAGCCTCCTGCTGCTCAGCTTCCCTGGGGAATGATCGGGGACACACCTCTTGAGAAGCCGTGGACCCATACTGGAGTCTGCGGCATGCTCCAAGCTGCCCATAATCTACTCAAAAACCTGACACCATTTTATAGTTTGCTCGTAAAGATCTGCAGTATTTACAATTGTTTGCTCCAAGATGTCCACACTTTGATGTATCTAGCTTATGGAACCCACTGGGCAGCCATTAAACCACAAGTCAGGGTGGAATGCTGGAACCAGTAAATGTATCCATTCCCTGCTCATTATCTACATCCTCTGGGAGTATCCTTAACCTTGAAGTTCGCTACAAGATTACCAAGAATATCACTTTCTCCACTCTTTGACTGGAACTCAGATCAATTACTTGAGAACTTAGAATGGCACCTATTTCATTTGGGACCACAAGGTCTACCCCAGGCTGCCAGCCTCCTGGGCTGGTAGTTGCTATGTAGCGTATGTGATCCCCTTCAGTTACCACTCTCACTCCTCCTCGTCCCAACGGGCTTGGCCTCACACTAAGGGAGCTATCATGGAAACTGAGCGGTTCTTTTCCATTCTCTTCCCATCTTATGGGACTGCTCGACTGGCAAGGCAGGTCAGAAAATTGGACTCAGTCCTTGACCAACTTAGTTTGGAGGTAGTCACCATTTTCACAGTCACCCTCCAAAACAGATTGGCTTTAGATTACCTACTGGCCAAGAAAGGGGACACCTGTGCGCTCAGTGGCCCTGAACGTTGCGTCTATATTCCCGACTCCAATGGGAACATTACCAACCTCGCCGATCACACTCGAAAGGCTGCCTCCAAGTTCCAGAACACCAGCTCCCCTTGGGATCTGTGGAGTTGAATGGGTGGATGATTCAGTCTCTGGGCACAGGCCCTCCTCCAGGGCCCCATGGAACATGTCATCATTTATGTTATCATTTCAGTTCTTGTTGCCTGCCTTAAGTAGTGCTATGTACCCTTTGGCTCACTGTTACTGCCCTCAGCCCTATTAACCCCCCAGTTCCCCTTCACTGAAAGCCCTTACTCTGGAGTTGGAAACTGTTGGTTCCGACACATTGGACCCTGGGACTATCCTTCAGACACTGAGCCACCACCCCCACCAGACAATCCCCCAGGCTTCGGCTACATTCCCCCTTTTGCAGGAGATCCTGACCTCTTGCTTTGATCTTATGATCAAAAAGGAGGGATTGTGGAAGCTGTTTTTGCTGGCCTGCTTGTTTACAGCCATTTACTCTGTCATGACATTGCTCTCACCTAGCTTAAAACCCCTTGCTCTGGGTGGCCCCTAGCTTTCTGGAACATAACTTCTGCTTTTCCCACAAAACTCCTGAACTGTTTATCTACAGACACCTATTTAGCAAAACTGCAACCCAGCCAGACGTTATCAATGGGTAAATATATAATTTGGGGTTAGTATTGACCCAGAATCTGAAACAATAGTTTGTTTTGTACAGTCCTGAGAAACTGTCAGCTCGGCATCTGTTGTAATATATAAATCCACGGCGATTGGGAGCACTTTGGAATAGCACCTGACCATGATTAGGAAAGGTGAGCTCCCCATGATATCATGCAATAAAATTTGTCAATGCCCAGGTCTGAGTCTGGAAAATTTCTTTGACAGCCAGTAACCAATTGCAACCCTGCCAACTGAACAAGGAACTGGAAAGTAGAAGCAGGGTAACCCCTCCTTCACAAGGGTTTGGGTATCTGTTGTTTCGAGAGTGTGGTGCTGGAAAAGCACAGCAGGTCAGGCAACATCCGAGGAGCAGGAGAATCGACGTTTTGAGCAAAAGCCCTTCATCAGGAATATGGCCTTATTCCTGATGAAAGGATCTTGTCAGAAATGTCGATTCTCCTGCTCCTCGGATGCTGCCTGACCTGCTGTGCTTTTCCAGCACCACACTCTCGACTCTGATCTCCAGCATCTGCAGTCCTCACTTTCTCCCAGTTGATTTTAACCTTACTGCAAAGCCTCTTCCAAGGATGCCTACCTTGAAGAAGTTCTCCTCCTTGCTCAAGCCTCATTCTTGATGAAGGGCTTTTGCCCGAAATGTCGATTCTCCTGCTCCTCGGATGCTGCCTGACCTGCTGTGCACCACACTCTCGACTCTGATCTCCAGCATCTGCAGTTCTCACTTCCTCCTATCTGTAAGGTTGTTGTTAGGTCAAAGTAGTGAATCTTTATTTCTGATATTTGTCGTAAGATAATGTCAAATAATGTTTATACAGAAACGCTTGTGGTTATAATTAAAAAAAAACAGATCAGTCCAGTGAATAGTGAAAGCATTGGTAAGAGACATGCTGCAACAATAGATTTAGCAACCCCATGGCGAAGGAGAATTAGTAACTCTGAAACAGATACAGGTTGCATTGCAGGTTGGTGGTCTGTGGGAGTAATCCTGAGTCAGCAAGTGAGCAGAAAATTGAAACTCAGTGAGTACAGCAGAAAATTCCTGGTGTGTCAGGGGAAACAATGAAATGGCAGAGTGTCCCCGGCTGGACTAGAATGAGGACTGCCATCATGTGGGTAGCAACAGCAACAGAATAGAATTAGAGAGCTATGAAAGAACTATAAATCTGATGTTAAGACACCAGGGCCTTTGCAAAGCCAACTATTGAAGCCATAATGTGGGCTGTTAAAAGCTTGAGCAGACCCAATCGAAAAGGGACAGGAAGTCTGGGAGACATTTTTTCAGGTTGCAGATAAGGCAGGAAATGTTTCATAGGAGCTTTGATGAAGTCAGGAATCATTTATTGAAACAGCAAAGAATGGCAATCATCCAGTGAAACAGTGTTTAAAGTAAGAATCATATTGAAGTCACATACGGTGGAATTCATACAGTGGAACTATTAAAAAACGGGTCCTTCACTTTAGCCACAAAAAGCAGCAATCTTCTGTTTTAATCATGACAACATGGGACTTCTCCATTTTTGGTGCTAAATGTGGGAAACTACCTTTCAGGGCATTAGCAGAAGTACTGCAATTATATGAAATACAAGGTTTTTTTCTAAGCAAAATTACTTAATCATGTTTAACAGACATGACATCAGCAATAATATTGCCAGGAAGAATTAATTCTACAGAAGGGCCAAATAGAATGCAAACTTGGAAATCTTCCAAATCACTTCCAAGTTAAATACTAAATTCAAAACTGAACAAGTAAATCTACTTCTACACACAACTGAGAGCATAACAGGTGACATTAGACGTCATTGAGGAGTAAAAGAAACAATAGGTACTTTTCAAGAAGTATTGGACGCTTTTGAGAATTACTTCAATCTCAGATCTGATAAAATTCTTGAAAAAAAAAGACTTAATAGAAGAGTTTCATTGAGAAGTGTGCCTATGATGGATGTAAACTTCGGAATTCATAAGGGACAGAATTGTTGTAGGCTGATGTGTGTTTATTAGATTTATTAAAGAAGATCTGACTCCAGAAAAAGCCATTTCAAGGATTAAGTTTCTTGAGAACACAGACAGTCTTTTATCCCAGGTAAACAACCAGGAAAAGGATCATTCCAAAATCAGAACCCTATTCATGTACCAAGAAACTGCTAACTGAAAATGCTATTAATATATTCAATTGCAGAGTGCATCTCTTTAAAAATTGAGTGATCACAAATGGAATACTATGGGAGTGTGGTACAAAACTCAAATACATTACTAATTTCAAACACCATAAAAATGGAAGCATTTTCAGTATCAGCAAAGATACAAGATTACACAAGTCTTTCCTTTAAGATCATAAAATGTAGGACCATAAGTAGGCCATTGGCCCCTTGAGGCCACTCTGCCATTCCTTGAGATTGTGGCAGATATGATCATTTTTAACTTGACTATCCTGCCTTTTCTTCATTACCCATGATCCTCTTAACAATTAGAGGTTAGTCTGTATCAGCCTTGAATATTGTGAGCAACCAAGTCTCAACAGTCCTTTGTAAAACAACTCCACAGATTCACCACCTTCTTAGAGAAGAAATTCCTCCACTTCTCTGTATTGAATGGGTGACTCCTTACTCTGAGATTCTGGCCTCTGCTCCTAGACTCTCCCACAAGGGGAAACAATCTCTCCATATCTACTTTGTCAAGCCCCTTAAGAATCTTACGTTTCAGTCAGGACTCTTCTTACTCTTAAGCTCTGATGAGTACAAAACCAAACTACTTCACTTCTCTTCATAAGACAGTACCTCCCTAACCTGGGATGAATTGAGGATTTTTTTAAAAAAACTGTGGATGCTGTAAATCAGAAACAAAAAAGAAAAGTTCAGCAGGTCTGGCAGAGGAAAGGTCACTCAACCCGAAATGTTAACCCTGATTTCTCTCCATATATGCTGCCTGACCTGTATAACTTTTCCATGAACTGAGTGAACCTTACATGGGCTGTCTGAAATACCAGTGTAGCTTTCCTTAGATAAGGAGATCAAAACAGTTCACAAGATTCCAGGTGTGCTTATACCAGTGCCTTGACTAGTTTTAGCAAGACTTCCCTATTTTTACACATCATTTTCTTTGAAATAAAGATCGACTATACATTTGCCTTCTCTATTACTTGCTGAACTTGGATGTCACCTTTTTGGGATTCATGCACTACGATCCCCCCCCCCCCCAAATCCTTCCATTCTGCAACTTTCTGCAGTTTTTCCTTCTTTAAATAACATTCATCTCTTCTATTTTTCCTGCCAAAGGACATCACCACACATCTTCTAACATGACGTTCCATCTGCCAAGACTTTGCCCACTTATTTAACATGCCTATGTTCCACTTGTAATCGCCTTGTACCTTCCTCATTTCTTCTCATCTATTTTTGTGTCTCCTGCAAATTTAACCACAGCACATCGACTTCCATCATCCAAGACATTGACATATATTGTTAAGCATTATGGCTCCTGCGCCACTCTACTAGTCACACATTGCACAACTGCATATCATTGGAAACACATCTAATTATTCCTTGAACTCATTAATTGTCCCTTTCAATGGTCTTTCTACATAATTTATTCTGTGAATCAATTGCTTTTCTTGTGAAATGAATTTGCATATGAAGTTGTTCCAACTTAATGATTTGACAAGCATTTCAATCTTTTGTTTTGCAAGCAATCTGATCTCCTGATTTTGAAATTTCTGTATGGGCAATAGGAGTGCAAAGTCTGAGTGATGTCTGAATTTCAGCAGAAGCTTGATGTTTTGTCACCTCTGAAGATTGTGTGGGGTACATATTCATGTGATACACATGAAACACAATAGACTCATAGGTGGTTCATCAAGAAATTCAGGCTGAACGTGGAATGAGAATTTCATTATAACATGAATATGAGTTGGAGATTCTCTAGCATTGTATCAATTAACTAACATCCTGCCACATTTTCCAGGCTCTTGTATAATTTTTCTGGTTGCTTAAAAAGTGATTAATTCCTTTTATTGTAAATAATAATGCCAAATCCTCACGCAAACCCGAGCATCAGAATTTGCAACATAACAGAAATCAAACAATAATCACCAGTGTTTGCTGCATCAGAGACTGCAAGAGCTGTTGTTTTCTAACATGTTTCAGCAATTTGCATAAATAATAGATGTAGGAGAAAGTAGCATCAATGTGAGCTGTTTATGGCCTTGTTATGACATCAGTCTCAATAAATAATCACCAAAAGCAGAATATATTGGGCACTATGTCACTTATTCCAATGCTGTTTCCACAGCCCCATTTGCTGTTCCATTGTCTGTGAATGAATACGCATTTCTTCAAAAATGAGATCTTACTCAAACTTCTGCATTTCAATACAAAGATAAATTACATTTTCGAGATCACTTTCTTGTCACTTGTAAATGTGGTGCAAATTGTGACCATGTTGCTTTCCCATTGGGATCCTCTTCATAATTTACATTTTCCATGCCAAATTGTGAGGGTAAGTGCTGTGCATTTAACACAGTTCCTCTCTATGATGCTACTATCAAACAGAGACTAATCCTTTACACATTCGATTCATTGCTCAGGATGGTGTTTTTTTTGGCACCGAAAACGGAACCACAACTCAACCCTACCTGGTCCCTATGTGTGAGATTGGATGAGTTTATTGCAGAAACATAATTGCTGTTCAGTGACACTGCAATTCTATTGTTGCAGTTGTAGTGTATGGTTATTTAAACTCATGGAAGGTAACAGATAACAGATAACATTGTAACTGTATAAGCTGTTACATAGATAAATGATAGCGTCGTTCTTGATTGATGAAGATGAAACATCAGAATATAGAATTATAAAAAAGTAATCCAATCATTTTGCTGCAAACATTAAAAATAGCAAAACATTTTCCTGAATAAATGGGATTTTTGATACTTTAGCTGGGTAACATATTCAAAGTTGTACTGAGAACCATCAGAGCATTTGCATTGTAATCCACTCATGCATCTGCTTTTAAGACTCATTATCCTGAGTACGTGCAACTACACGTTTCTAACAAAACAAATGCTTTACTACAACAAATTGATTGCAAATATTTTGTGCCTTTATCAAATAAAGTGCAACTGTTCCACTGCCATGAATTATTAACAGGTTTATATTAAGGGAATACATAATAATTGTAGTGTGGTTACAGTACATTAGACTTAATGATAATGACTTGTGAAAGCAAATGTATTATCATAGATTTGAATCTAAATATTCAGTTTGGTACCACTTTAATGCCATACAGTTCACCCACCAGAAAGAACAGCAAGTGTGGTATGCATGTCCTGAATATATAATCAATTAAAGGGTGTTTATTGGGGATTGATTGGACTTATTTTCTTAACTGGGAATTCTGATCTTGCAATAGGACTGTCGCTCATCACAATGAAAACATTTTATTTTTAATTAGTGGAAGAGACCAACAACAGATTATCAGGAATTGTTCCCTTTTAAATCTTGCATGATAGGTTCAAAGTAAATTATTAATGCAATAATGTCATTGAAAAATCAATGAAGAGTATCATATCAAATTGAAGGATAAGCAGTAAATTTTATTTTGCTTGTTTAATATAAATAACATCTTGAATGTATATTACCAAAATAATCACACTGCTGTTTTATTACAATGATGAAACCAGTTCTTTTGAACCGTGCTTCATAGATTGAGTTTAAAAAAATAGGTAACCCAACCACAAGTCTTTTTCGCCTTTTCCAGCAATGTAAATTCATTTTAGAATATTAATATTAGAAGCATAAAGCAGTGTGGATCATTTACTGCAGCCTAATGGGGCGCTTGGCTGGAGTTAAATAGACTTCACGATGTGCTTCAACAGCAAAATAAAAGTGTTCAGAATAAATATGCTGGAAATGCTAACGACTTCGCACGTTTCACTTTCCCTGCGAAGTCACCTCTTGTTCAGCTTCTCAAAGGGATAAATGAATGATATTGCTTCCTGGGAGTTGCACAACCAGTGAATCATGTTTACCGAGCCTGGAACAGTAAGTAAGAAGC
The DNA here is from genome assembly GCF_020745735.1 of Hemiscyllium ocellatum. NCBI lineage: Eukaryota > Metazoa > Chordata > Chondrichthyes > Orectolobiformes > Hemiscylliidae > Hemiscyllium > Hemiscyllium ocellatum. The sequence continues at coordinate 42,644,047 of NC_083408.1, forward strand.
AGAACGGGACGGGATTTCTACCAGATCGTGGTGTAAATTCTCAGTGGGCAGCTTCCCATGTGATTCCTGCCATGGAGCAGGATTGGAAAGAGGAGGAGGGGGGGTTGGTGGGAGACATGCGCACAGTCTGTGTGTGCCTGGGAGATGGGAGAGCACGCCTGAGCGCTCTCTCTCTCTACTCACTTACACTCGGGCAGCCTGCTGTATCACTGCCTCTCCCGTTACACGGAAGGTCCCTTGGAGCTGATCTGTGATCCCTCACACACACACAGCCCCCTCGGAGTTCCTGTTTCCGCCAAATACTGCCTGACGCGATCAAACACCAGTGGATCCTCCGTCTAATGTGCATATTCACATACACAGAAAACATCCTTCAACCAAACGGGGAAAGAAAGCGACCTCGAGTAGCCGAGCGGAGCCCGGAGCCTCCCTGACCCGGAGTGGCAGGTCTGTACTGTGTGTGTGTGTGTGTGTGTATATATATGTCGCTGCATTAACTCCGCTCCGCGGGCAGGGATGAACATTGCAAGCCAAGCTGGAGCTGTCTGGAGCCGGCCCTGCTTCTTCTTCTTGCTGCTGCTGCCGCTCCTCCCAGGAAATAGCGGTCGGCAGCTTTAGACATCATCACTATCCACCCCCATCTGCTTTACCGTTAACTCCAGCCCGGGCCCGGGCTTCCTCAGTGTTGGCATAACACTGTGCGGGGAAAGGCAGTGGGATTTAACAGTGCGCTGGGGCTTGGAAGGATTTGCTTTTTGAAGAAGGCCTTTTTCTTTTAGTTTATTTTTGTTTGCTGATTCTCTTTATACGATGAATCAGGTTATTTATCCCAGGCAGATGGGAATAAACATGAGTTCTTTGCCTCGTTTCTGTGATCTGTCAAGTATTCAAAAGTCAATAAGGATTTTGTTTTGAAGGGGGAATTAATTTGGACGAAATGCTTTTTCTGTGTAGTTTTAATTTCTAATGAGCATGTTTACATCTGGGAATGAAACATTTTACTCTACTCTATACGTCAGACAGGAATGACTGTGAAGTTTCCCTGGGTGGGTGGGTATTTAAAGGCGGGTTTACGTTTAAAAATTGGCCACTTTTTTGTGTGTGTGAACTAACGGGGTTAGAGATATTCCACAAGGGCAGTAAGAGGTGGGTTATCCGCTGTATCTCCTCCTCCGTTGTAACTGTGCTGGGTTAGATACAATATCTGAACAGACGCGTGTGGGTTTCCAAGTTCAAAATAACCCCTTCTGACGGGAGAAGCGTAAGAATTCAGGAAGTGCTCAAGAGTTCTGGATTAAACCGAAAGGAACAGCGATGTTTTGGCGGAGACTAATGTTAATTTTCAGTTTGGAATGTATTCAGGTCGTGACCCAGATGAATAACTAAATATGTAATTTAATTCCCCAGATCTTGGGGTGAGAGTGGGCGCTTGTTAATTGGGGAGGGGATCAGGGGAGGAAGGCGACTGTCTCTGTGAAATGAATGGCGCAAAGAGGAGATTGATTTGTCTGCTCTCTTGGGGACAGGCGGAATGGGTGTATGCAAAGCTTGGAGTGAGCTTAGAAGTGCTGGCGAGGGTTGAGTTAAAAGCGGGGAAGAAGCAGTGAAATGAAGGTGGAGTGTGTAAGTAGGTTTTATGGTCATTTCAGTCAAACTCTTGGGATGTGGTACGTCCCACCACCGGGACAGGTAGGACTTGAAGCCGGACCTTCCAGCCTGGGACAGTACCCTATGAATAAGTTTTATGCAATGCCCATCATTTTGTATTACTCAGGAGTACGTACGGTTAAGATGAACACTATGAATGTGCAAGCAATAGCAAAATGAGATATATCCGTTAACTAAAAATCGGTTAGAAATGACCATGAATAAGTTCAGGTGACTGATGTAGGATCCGTTTCTGATTCGCTTTAAGCGCTAAGGTTGCCTTTAGGAGCTCCTTTTATCTCACGTTAACATTCTCACAAAAGCAGTGGAACCTTTGCTTGCCCATGTAAGTTTTGCTGTCAAACTGCGAATTGCTGAAACTGTGCCATAGTCTTGAAAGAATCAGCCTAAGGAGAAGACCTGAGTCTGATTAAATGCTGCGAGTGTAAATAATGTGTATTCCTGGTTTAAACTAGGAAAGTAAATTTGGAGTGATAAGTTATCTTTCAGCAAATGAATTTAATCAGATATTAAGAATGTAATGTTTAAACAGCTCAGAAGCAAGCCATTCAGCCCACAGTGTCAGTGGTGACTCTTTGAAAGCACTATCCGATACTTCATAGTCCTCCACTCTTTTCCCAAAGCCCTGCAATTTTTGTTTTCTTACGATTTTATGCCATTCTTTGTTGTAAGTTCCCATTGTGTCTGCTTCCTCTGCTGTCTTCGGCATTGCAGTGCATATCAGGTGATGGATGATGACAGCAACGCGATGATCAGGGAAGTTGAAGTAAAACCATTAGGGCCCTTCAAAATGGCTTGGATTTGAATGCCCTTTCTTGTGTACTTAGTATTCTCTCAGAATTGCCTATATAACTTTAATCACTGCTTTTTAATATAAAAAAGTGTTGCAAACATGATACTTACACCTGAATGCCACATTGTAAATGTATGAAATGCAACATCAGATTGTTATTCGCTGAACAGAGTAAAGTTTATTTTGATTTCCATTGAGAAAATGTTAGATATTACAAGTCTTTGGACTGATCTTTTGCTGAAACCTGTGCCTTAAATCAATATGATGCTGTTTTCATAAGCAAAGCAGTGCATTAATAAAGCAGAGCTGAAATTAAAATCTGACTAAGTTTTAGGCTGAGAGACTATTTAAAATTAAAGTGCTTTTACATTTAAATAGTGCTTTACAGGTACTTGATGGCTGTAACCAGGGAAACAATGTGTTATCTTTGTATTTAACCTAGTTGGTGCCGAAGAGAGTGATTTCTAACTTAGTTGCCAATGAGAAATTATACTGATGGGCTTGACCAAAATGTAAGCCTCACTATGAGTGGATATTACAGTCTACAGATCACAATTGACGAGTGTGCCAAATAAGTGATAATTTGTTTCAGATTTTACGTTATTCAGTCACTTGCTCTGGACTTATCAGGTGATTGGTCTGGTGGGATAGCAGATATGAGGAAAGCCTGTCTATATTTTTTTGATTTTGGTGGCTTTTAAACTGTGATTAAAAACCTATTCCATTTTTGCAGTGGGTTGCTTTCAGCAGTTCTTGTCTAGGTATTATTACTACCAAGAGTATTTGGTAGCAGACAGTAGATGTTGGGAGATGAAATAGCTACTCCTGGTACCAGTAGGTAGAAGTTCACATTTGGAACAAGGTTTCCATATAATGTCTTTTGTTTTCTATTAGGCAGTATCTGACTAGATACAGAGAAATGTATTGCTTTCATAATTTTGAGCTCTGAAAACAATGTAGCGAGTGAATTAATTGATTGAACAAATATCAGGCAAGTGCCATCATCAGCCCTATGGCTTTTCCATATGCATAGAACTCTTCAAATCAGATAAGTTAAATAAATGATATGCGTACAAGACCAGGTCAGAAGCTGGGCGTTCTGCAGTGAGTAACTCATCTCCTGACTTCCCAAGGTCTGCCTACCATCTACAGAACATAAATCAGGACAGTGATGGTATACCTTCCTCTGAAGGCAGCTCCAATGACACTGAGTCCTGACATCATTTTAAGACAATGCAGCCTGATTGATTAGTCACTCCACCTATCACTTTTGGTTCACTCCCTTCATTACCAGGCAAAAGTAGGCACTGCAGATGCTGGAAATTAGAGTCTAGATTTGAGTGGTGCTGGAAAAGCACAGCAGGTCAGGCAGCATCTGAGGAGCAGGAAAATCGACGTTTCGGGCAAAAGCCCTTCATAACCAGTACATAATGGCAGCAGTGATTTCCCATCTACAGGATGCATTGCAACAAATCGCCCAGTCTCCATTGACAGCACCTTTCAAAGCCCCAACCTCTGCAAGCAAATAGTGTTTGGCAGTAGATGCGCAGGAACAGCGTGACCTGGAAATGCCCCTCTAACCCATATGTGATTTGATTTGAGAAACAGAATTGGGTACGGTTGACTTGGGTTGGGAAGCTGGCTATAAAACTTTTTATGTGATGTTGCCAAGGTGTAGGACATTAAATTATGAAGATAATGAGACCAAAGCTAGATCTTTGTGACAGGGAGGTTGGAAGGAGAAACCAGTGTTGGAGAAATACCTCAGCTTCTGATTGATGTAGTGGAACTGAGTGAGGGCAGTCGCATTAAGTTGACTTTTGGGAGAGAGTCATGAGAGGAGGTTTATCTGGTGTGATGTGAGGATTAATGTTGCAAATTGCTGCATAAAATTCAATGTGCCACAAATGCTGAGCAGGCCTAGATGTTGGTGTTGTCATTGAGTGCAGTGAGACACAGTTTGTCAGATCTGTGAGAGGCAAAACTAGGATGTGATGCAACTGAGCTGTGAAGGGAGAGTTTCAGACTTTACAATGACACTTCTCCAGGTACCTTGTTACCCGAAACTTGCACTGTACTTGGTTGGAGTGACTTGATGGGGCTTTTGTCTTGTGAGGGAAGATTGAGAACTAGCCTGCGACCCTATACAGTCAGAGATGTACAGCATGGAAGCAGACTCTTCGGTCCAAAACATCCATGCCAACCAGATATCCTAAACTAATCTAGTCCCATTTGCCAGCACTTAGCCCATATCCCTCTAAACTCTTTCTATTCATATACCCATCCAGATGCCTTTTAAATGTTTTAATTGTACCTGTTTCCACTACTTCCTCTGGAAGCTTGTTCCATACATGCACCACTGTCTGTGTGAAAAGGTTGCCCTTTAGGTTCCTTTTTAAATTTTTTCCCCTTTCACCCTAAACCTATGCTGTCTAGTTCTAGACACCCCCTCCCCCAACTCAAGGGAAAAGACCTTGCCTATTTACCTTATCCATGCCCCTCACGACTTTGTAAACTTCTAAGGTCACCCCTCAGCCTCCGATGTTCCAGGGCAAACAGCTCCAGCCTGTTCAGCCTCTCCCTGTAGCTCAAACCCTCCTACACTGGCAACATCCTTGTTAATCTTTTCTGAACCCTTTCAAGTTTCACAACATTATTCCGATAGGAGAGAATAAAGGTTTTTACAAAATACATTAAAATCAGAGATTATCTATAACATGCAAACTTTTCTTAATATGCTGTATGTTGCAATGCTGCTATATTCGTGTGTATTCTTGGGCATATTAGTTTTCAAGTCTCAAAGTGGGGTTAGATTGAAAATGATTTGGGAAACATTGTTATAGCTGAAAAGGAATACATGAGATATGATGTCTTTATCATTGAAGGGGCAGTTTTGAGTTTTGTCATAATATCATACAAGAAGCACCATCAGAAGTTTAAAGTGTTATGTTTGCATGACAAAGAGGAGGGAAATGTTTAGATTTTATAAAATGCCACACCTGGGTTGTGCCTCAGAGTCACTTTGCTCTTTAAGATTTTCAAAGTGAACTTGAATGGAATTGAAAGTGACAAATTTTTGTTTTTGGTCATTCATGTTACTTGCTTGTGCCATACGATCACCTGATGAAGGAGCGTCGCTCCGAAAGCTAGTGTGCTTCCAACTAAACCTGCTGGACTATAATCTGGTGTTGCGTGATCTTTACAAGGTGTTGTCTAATTTTGAGAAATGCCATAGGGTTAGGATTAATGTGGTATATGTGTAATCATGGGAGGTGATGTCATAGGGAAGTGATATAATATTACATGGCCTTGCTCTGTCTTTCAGCCTTGCGGTACGATGAAGCCAAAGTGAGATATTTCTTAAAGTTAACATTTTCTGTCCATCTGACATGAAATATTCTCTCTCAGCAGAAGACCAAACATGACATAGTTTGTAAAGTCAGATTGTGACAAGATTAAACTGTCGGAATTAACATTCGTTGTTCATAGCACTGGATACAGATGGCACACCCAACCTGTTTTGGGGTTGCTACTTAAATATTAACAGAGAAATTTAACTTCCTGAAAAAACAAAGACATCTGTTTGAAATGATGATTCAACATTACATTTCAGCCATTCTTGGAATGTTGAGACACTAGTATTTCCAAGAGCGAATGGAACTCTTTTTTTACGGCACCAAACTCCTTTGTGAAATCATTTGGCTTTAAAGTTTGTGGAAAACTTCAAAATCAAAAGCTAAATTGAGGTAACGATCAGTTGGCCAATTCATACCCAGCCTAGAAAGAATACTATGACAGGAAAGATTCATTGTTTAATTTTTGTTGCTTTTTGTTTACATCAGTGGAATATAAAATTGTTGTCTTTTTTGCCAAGTTCCAAACTGGAGAAGAAGTTTGGAGCAGAAGATTCCTAAAATTCTCAGTAGAACTTGCCCGTATTAATTAAAGCCTGCACGTCATAATGCAAGCTAATGGGGAAAAGAGACTGACTTTAAAATCAGACTTCCGTTATCTGGTCTGTCTGACAGAAATTCCCAGATGGCTACATCCAATGTTGGATTGTTGTCAAAAAGCAGCTGAGAGATGTTTCTACAAGTAAATCTAACAGTAGAGAGATACATGTTGGGCCCCTTCAGAATAAAGATTCACATAAGCTGGGTGCTGTATGTTTCTCTTACCCAATAGTGATTTGGTCAGATTTGGTTTTGAATTTAGTGTCCTGTGTGGGACTGCAGACATCTTTTTTTTTAAAACCTTGTGAATACTGTGGATTTGGATTTGGATTGTATGGCTGCCCATGAACCAACCTGCCTGAAACCTGCCCTCTGGGTTAGACGTGCAGATCTTGTGGTGGGAAACTGGCACAGGCAGAATTATCTTCAGTGGGAAAGGCCATGGTCAGTCATCACTATGTGAGGACTTGGTGCCTGATTCAGGGCCCGAAAGTGCTGAGAGGCAAGCCTCTGCCCTTGTTTTGAAACCCCTGCTCTCCTTAATCTCTGCAACCCATTTTTATATGAAACTTGTCATGCGTTAAATATACGAGGAGAAAGTGAGGTCTGCAGATGCTGGAGATCAGAGCTGAAAATGTGTTGCTGAAAAAGCACAGCAGGTCAGGCAGCATCCAAGGGAACAGGAGATTCGACGTTGCCCGAAACGTCGAATCTCCTGTTCCCTGGATGCTGCCTGACCTGCTGCGCTTTTTCAGCAACACATTTTCAGCATGCATTAAATATAGCCAGGATTGTCCTGTGATCCTGCGACTCTGGAAGCTGACTTTCTGACAGCATCCATGGCCTCCCCAGTGGCACTGGTGAGTGCAAGAACTACTGTCCTCTGGTTTTCAGTGAGGTGAGACCTTAGCCCTGAACCCCTCTGCCTCAACAAGATTCCACTCCGATTTTGCCAAGAGAGTTAACTTGCTCAGAATTCTTGATTTGCATACGGCCATGAATGAGCTTGTTGAGGGGAGGGATTTGGATTTTAGTTTCGAGGTGCGATCCTGTGCACTGTCAGAGCCACAGCACAGAGCAGACAGTGGCAATGTAGCAGGAAGCCCTCTACAATAACAGGACCAGAACAAAAAGCAGCAGCACTGAAGAGGAAATGCTGTGAGGATGTCGACATAGTCTTGCCACCAGCAATAAATCAGAGTTGTTATGGCAGCAAGCAATCACCAATGTAAACTGGATTTGACTCAGGATGAATTGAAAGGGCAGCATGGTGGCTCAGTGGTTAGCACTGCTCCCTCAGTGTCAGGGATTCAGGTTTGATTCCAGCCTCAGGTGATTCTCTCTGTGTGGAGTTTGCACATTCTCACCGTGTCTGCGTGGGTTTCCTCTGGATGCTCCGGTTTCCTCCCACCGTCCAAAGATGTGCAGGTCAGGTGAATTGGCCATGCTAAATTGCTCATAGGGTTATGTGCATTAGTCAGAGGGAAATAGGTTTAGATTGGGTTACTCTTCGGAGGGTTGGTGTGGACTTGTTGGGCAGAAGGGCCTGTTTCCACAATGTAGGGAATCTAATCTAACCTAAAAACCAGAAAATTCTGATTAGGTTTTCCAACATTCTTGGAATGTTTAAAATGAAATGAGAGGCTAATACTTCCAAATGCAGACTTTTTTTGTGGCCACTTTTCCTTTCTCTCTATTGGCTAGTGTTTATTTTTCAATTCCAAGGATGGAATCTCGATCTCACATTGACTTCCAACCCTGCACCATGGAAACGTGCGCACTACAATTTTGATGGGTGCAAAGCTTGATTATCCAGGAAGTCACATCCTCTGTAATGGTAACAGATGCAGGAAGTGAGCAGGACCCAGTAAGAAGCATGCCAGATTTTTCAATGGAAAGCCAGCTTTTTAAATGGTAGGATGTAATTGGTACGCAATATGGAAGCCCAATGTGGGAAGAGAAGGACCTCCGGTCTTTGCAGTTGGAAAACTGACCATCAAAATATACCATGTCAGGTAGTGATTGAAAGCAGAAAGCCATCTCAGGCTTGATTTTTGACTCTGGCTCAGGCAATGATGCAAGACCTGGCAGACAATGTAAGCTCTTCCCAAGAACTTTGCTCCATGCACATATTCTCAAATCCTGTTGTGGGCAATTTTTTTGAGTGTATCACTGTCTTCTAGTTAACCACTACAATCCATTTATTTATGAATTTGTGAATTGAACTTTGATCTTCTGTGAAGATGAGGTTCCTTCTGATGACTGTGCTGATTGAACAAAATCCAATTGTTAATTTTTTAATCAGATGGTTTAATTAAACACGACATCAAAAAAAACTTACTTTAAAGCTTTCTGGACAAATTAGTTGTCAAACGCTAATAGTATTAAATTGAACATTCCATTGTGTGAATTTAGATCATTCATGACTGAAATATCTGATTTGTTTCATCAATTTGTATTCAAATAATTGGTTTATAGATCTCAATTAAATTACTGTATATTTATTTGCAATGTGCATATCTATAGTCCCCTTATTTCTAACTTTGGAGTTAATATAAGACGCAAGTTGAGTAAGATGTTGGAAAGTAACAAAATCGCTAGCTTTTCTTAAGTAACAATGTTTTCATTTTCCTGTGTGCGACTTGCAAAACTGTGCAAACCAGAACATGTTAAAATTCGGCAATCTTTTGTTGGCTCTTAGTGTCCTGTGTGTGACAGTACTCGTTGGAGTTGAGAAGAATGAGATGGTCTCATGCACATAGGATTCTTAAGGGATTGCCGGCTAAATGCAGAGAGGATATTTCCACTCATAATCTAGGCCCAGAGGGCATAGCCTTAGAATAAAAGGGTACCAATTTAAGAATAAGATGAGGAGACATTTTTTCTGAGGGTTGAGAGTCTTTGGAATTCCTTACCACAGTAAGCTGTGGAGCAGAGCCCTTGTTTCTTCATGATCTGAGGTAAATAGATCAATAGGGGAATCGAAGGTTGTTGGGAAAATACAGGAAAATGGATGAGGAATGTTGGATCAAATTGTGGTGCAGGTTTGAGGGGTCAAATGACTTACTCCTGCTCTTAGTTCTTCTGGCCCTATTTGTGCTCAATCAGAAAGACCATCCCATGTAAAAACTACCAGTTATTCAGAGGCCATGTGATGCAGAATTTGTTCATATGGTACTGGTACAGAGGTGAAAATGTGTTGCTGGAAAAGCACAGCAGGTCAGGCAGTATCCAAGGAACAGGAGATTCGACGTTTCGGGCATAAGCCCTTCTTCAGGAATGGCTTATGCCCGAAACGTCCAATCTCCTGTTCCTTGGATGCTGCCTGACCTGCTGCGCTTTTCCAGCAACACATTTTCAGCTCTTATCTCCAGCATCTGCAGACCTCACTTTCTATTGGTACAGAGGACCTTCCACTGTGGTCTTTACTAGATAAGTGCAAGCAAAATGTTGAAAACTAGACCAGGAACTCTTCCTTGCGTTGAAGTGACCTAAGCACTTCACTCGGTAACTTGAGGCTTTGTGGATTGTGCTCTAATGTTTTGGACACCCAAGAAACTTTTTCTCAATGCTTCATGATAACATGAACGCAATTGTCATGAGTGGGAGATCTGAAACAGACTCCTTCAAAATCTGTATTTACGGCAAATGAAACTCTGTTACTTCCTATATTAACAAAAATACTGCTGGTGGCAATTCACCTAATCAAAGATCAACTGCCTCTGGTTTGAGTATTAAATACAGCCCAAATGGAAAGCACTTAGATTTGTGACAAAAGTAATAGAAGTTTTTCATACCAAACTGGGCTGGTCTTAATAGATATCTATGATCTGCAGACTATGGTGTCATTACTCACCTTGCACCAGATTTGCAAGACCGACACCAGATCAGATATGTCACTTCAGCCTTCTGCAAACAACAGTAACGAATGTTTGACAACAAAGTCAAGAATAGTCTTGTCATGATCACTCTGGCAACCAGGCCTGGTCAGTGATACCCTCAAGGTCTCACTGGCGAGGTGCCGCATTCCCACAGACACCTGGGAATCACTGGCCCAAGGTCGCTTGAAGTGGAGGAAGAATATCCGAGCAGGCATCGAGCACTTTGAGACTTGCCATCGGGGGGAAAGAAGATGGAAGCCAGGTGAAAACAGTGAAAGGAGTGCAGTGTCACGCCAATGCCCCACTTTCTGCCCCAATGTTGAAGCCTGCAGTAGCCGTATTGGTCAGTATGGCCACGAACGGACTCACTCTGAGAGTGGGAGAGAGTCATCCTTATCTTTTGAGGGCCTGCTGCTGCTGCTGCTGCTGATGATGATGATGATGTATCAACGTCAGATGGGTGTCTAGAGAAATTCCATCAGCAAAGCATTCAGTGGGAGAAATTTTTCTCAAATGTTTGTTGTCTTTTTGAGTCTGATGGACAGACCACTGATTCTGTTTGACTGAAAACTGTGCCTCCTAACCAGGTCCTAGTTTTTTAAAATGACACCAGTGTTCCAGGGAGGATTCACAGCTTGCCTTGAATCATGGCAGCATGAATAATAATGATCAGCAAGGAAGTGTTCCAAATAGTTACAAAGTGTTCATTAACATCACCCCTCGAGTTTGAAAACCTTATCGATGAGGCAGAAAGGAAAGAAAAGGGAACAAAAATTCTCCCTTCAGGAACACACTGCCTTGTCTCCAGAGATCAGTTAGTCAACACTTGGCTTGTTCAGTCATATGTGAACCTGTGACACAAACTCTCATTTTCTGAGGAGATATTATTCTTGAGGAACAGTCAGTGACTGGTATAATAGTAATAAGGGTGTCTTGTCAAAAGGAGAATTGAAAAAAAACAGGCAATGTTTTCTTTTGAAGTAGCTAAAATGTCCCAATTTCTTTCTGTTAAGTGACCGGCTTATAGTTTTGAGGTCAGGTAGCACTAACACTACTCACTCTTTTGAGCAGAAAAAGAAACACTGGGAAGATACTTGGATTGTCTGTTCTTTAACCAATCAGCCCTGTGCTGATGAAGGGCTTATGCCCAAATTGTTGATTTCTCCTGCTCCTCAGATGCTGCCTGATCACCTGTGCTTTTCCTACACCACACTCTCCACTCTGATCTCCAGCATCTGCAGTTTTCACTTTTTTCCCAATGGCCTTTTACACCTAGAAGAACTAGGACCAACAAAATATGGGAACACCACCAACTGAAAGTTCTCCTCCATGCCACTCACTATCCCAAGACCGTGTAAATGGTATGATATCACTGCTCCTTCATTGTTACTGCGTCAAAATTCTTGAACTTTCAAACTGCACTCTGCGTGTCTCTGCACTTCAGAACTACAGTGGTTTAAGAAGGTAGTTCATCACTCCATTCACAAAGCAACTTTGTGCCCAGCCAGCAATGCCCCATCCTGTGAATAAATAAATCACCATTGAGTCAGTTTTTCCATCTACTTTGTTTCTTCTCTGCTGTTATAATGTATCTAAAACCTCTCATGCAACTGTATGAGGAAGTCTCCATGTTGGAAAGCGTTCCCATCCTAATGATGAGCTGACTGTCACCTATGCTATTTGTCATTCAAACGTTTGGAAACATTTAGTACTGGAACAAAAAGCAGCCTCAAGTATAAGCTTCTCCTAACCTAAAATCTACCTCCACTCGGGAGAGGAATTTGTTTTGATTTTTCTCTAAGCCACATGACTGATTCCACTGTATAAACAGGATGCTGACTGCAACTTATCCAAAGGCCAGTTGATGAGATCCGTGTATGTACTGAGCAAAAATAACCACATCCTTTTTGTGAGTTGTGTACTGATTTACTTTCTTGCCAGCCCAATTTGACTTTGTACAGAACAGTGAGCATTAAGGCAATAACATTCATTGCTGTCGAGGCTAAAAACTTGCTTTTGATGGCTGTATTTCCTTTGTGGAAAAGGTTACCGCATGAACACTGGCATTCCACTTCTGAAAGGTTGCTACCACAAACATTTGCATCTATAAAGCACCTTCAAAACTAGTAAATACAAATATATATCTCCAAGTCCTGTGTGGACTTCTGCTAAACAGGATCTGAGCCAACGTGTTACGTGATCTTGGATGGGTTTTTCCCACTCTGGAAGAAAATGTGGATGGGAGGTAGGTGTAGGGGAAGGAAAGCGAGTTGCAAATGCAGAGGGGGAAGAAACTAAAAGGACACTTGTATTAAACATTCAACCCATTGACTTGACTTTGGCGAAAGCATGGCTAAAAATTGTCTCCCAATTTTTTTTTTAAAAGTAGGATTTATACTTCTGCAAGTTGGATATTAGCATGGCTTTCAATTTTCAAGTGCTTTATAGCTTATCAGGCTAAGGACAGTCAGCTCATGCACACTGTGGTAAGACCTCTCAAACCATGTGTTATGGTTCTGTCTGCTGTCAGCAGTTGTAGTAAGTTGTTGAGCACAGTGGGATATTTCACTTGGGAGGCACAGATGAAAGTCAAGTATTCACTTTCTTTTTAGAAGGGTCCGTTCAAATAACAGATTAAGGGTCCTGGTTAACTGCTGAAGGTGGATGACTGAAGTAAATGTGCTTAAAGCAGTCTCTCTTTTTTTAATTAATGACAATGCAAAAGGCAGTGTTTGTGAGCAAGGTTTGTTTTTTGTTTGCTCAATTCAGCTTCGACCTAGAATATTGTAGATAAGGGGAAGTGCCCAGAGTACTTGGGCTTATCCGAACATTGCTGTCTATGGAAGAACAATTTGTTACGAGTTGCTGCAGTGCTTCTTAAGCTGTATTATGTTGTGACTTTAATACTTCAAAATGAGTGTGACCTCAGTGGTCTGCTAAGAAGCACCCTGTGTTGTAATGCAGAGCGCATATTTTTATAGTTTTTATGTTATGGATCAACATTAATACTTAACATAAATTTGAAAATCTGCATTTTAAAATAGTGAGTAAAAATGTTTCTTTTTAAAGAACTCTCAGTTTTTGACCATGTTATCTGTTGGTGACATGATTCAGAGAAGCATCCGCTGCACAGTCACCAGCCCCTCTTCCCTTCTCCCACTCTGTTTCTCTCTCACACAGTAACCAGCCACTTCTTTCTCTCTCTCTCTCTCTCTCTCGCGCGCGCGCACACACACACACACACACACACACACACACACTGTAACCAGCCCCCCTCTCCTTCTCCTATTCTCTCATGCGCAGTAATCAGCCCCTCACCTAACACAAATCAGATTCTCCTCCATATGCTCTGCCACAATAAAAAGGAGTTACCTGGCAGGGAGCCTGTCAAAGCAAACAAGAGCAGTTTCATAGCGAAGTTTGAAGCTTTCTCAACTCAGACTCTTAGCCTCCTGACAACTTGCTGCTCGACCTAATGGTTTCTGCTGCACACACACTGCCTCTGCCTGCCCAAACTCAATGCAAAAGCATCTCGATCGCACTTGCACCAACTGCCAGAAGTATTTTTTTGGGATTAAAGAGTGCATTGGACTCTGGCTGTCCTGCTATAGTGTCCCTCTTTCTACCCTCCCATGCCATTGTTGCAAGTTAAGTGCAAGATGGTCAGTGGTGATCTGTACATTGGTGGCACTGGATTCTATGATTGCTCAGCATTTCTGTAGCATAAATATTACTTGGCACGAATCAGTCCTATGGGATTTAGCACACAGCTATAAGTTTGTGATATCTACAGATTTCCTTGGAAATGTAAGAAGAGTATTGCACGAGAATTAGCCAATAGGATCCGTTAAATATGCCACGATTGCAGTTTAGATTAGATTAGATTACTTAGTGTGGAAACAGGCACTTCAGCCCAACAAGTCCACACTGACCCGTTGAAGCGCAACCAACCCAGACTCATTCCCCTCATTTACCCCTTCACCTAAAAGTACGGGAATATACCTAACCTGCACGCTTTTGGACTGTGGGAGGAAACCCACGCAGACACAGGGAGAATGTGCAAACCCCACACAGACAGTCGCCTGAGGTGGGAATTGAACCTGAGTCTCTGGCACTGTGAGGCAGCAATGCTAACCACTGTGCCACCGTGCCGTGAAGTTTATATGTAGTTAAGCACGCGTGCTGAAGTTGTATCCTTTTCGTTTCCTTCTGGAAGAAAAACGGCAGTTTCTAAATGCAGCTAAAATCCAAGCTGCAGTTCCTACGCCTGAGGTGCTTAATCCTGTCTTTCAAACCATTGTACAACTTAAATCGCTTTGAAAATGTGTCTCCATGTTAAGTATTTCCAATATGAAAGGAAGAAAGCATGTGGAAGAATATTTGCAAGTGCAGATATGGAGAGAAGAGTGTTGGGCAAGGTGGTAATGTCATTAAAGTGCTTCCAGATAAACCTGTTGGACTATAACTGGTGTTGTGTCTTTTTTTAAAACTTTGTACACCCCAGTCCAATGCCGGCGCCTCCACATCATTAAAGGGGGAATTTGAGTGCAAGACACAGCTTTGACACCCTGTCTCTCTTTCAGGCCGTACTTAAGTTAGATACAGCTGAGGACTACCTGTATATCTGAGACAGCTTTGTCAAGGACGAAATTCAGAATATCAACAAGATTTGGTTGATGAAAAACCTTTGTGATGGTTTGAAATTTGGCACTCTTGCAATTGTCTTGATTGCAATGCAAAAAGGTTTTACAACATGTTGCTCATTTTATCAAAGCGACAATGGACAAGTATGCCCCTTTGCTGTTTTTCTCTTAGTAGACTAACAGTTGAGTCAACACTTAGAATTTAAAATATTTCAGCAGTAGCTTCTCACCTGCGCGCACGTCCATGTTTCAAATGATGGTTACTCTTGGAGTTCCATGTGACATTTGTATTTTGCTTTTGGAAAAAAAAACAAGTACTTTCTGTTGTCACAGTGCTATCACTTTATAAGGTTATTTTGTCCTTTTTCTTTTTGAAGAGAGATTATAAGGCGGAGGTGCTGAACTAGCTACTGAAGATGACTTAAGTGAACAACTTGTGAGGCATTGGGATTTTTTTAAAAAGTTGGAACAATGAAAGCAACCTGAATGGGTCTGTCCAGCTCTCTCAGGTCCAGGTTTCTGGGTTTTTATTTTCAGTTGGCTAAGAAGCCTTTGGGGTCTCAAGAGTTGGAAGCTTCACTGAATGATTCCTAGCTGCTATTCTGTTTGAGCCATCTCTTAATATCTTTTCTTCCTGGATTGGAGAATTTCATGTAAGAATCTATGTTTGAACTTGCGTTTTTGCCAAGGGCTGTGCTTGTGGGATGTTACTATATTGCAACAGTTAATTGGTAATAGGGATGTATCCATTATATGGTTAAGTTTATGAATAGTTAAGTTATTCTAAATTCCTCTTTCTCTTGTTTGTATGAAAATGATAGTGTTTAAATAAATTGTGTTTGGCTTAATGTCAAGGAGTTTGACCATTCACATCGCATCTGGAACATGGCACTTTACATTTGCCTTTCAAGTAAGAAGTAGTTAGGTCTAGGCTATCTTCTTAAAATATTTTGAAGGGTTCCTAACACTATCCTCAAATAGTTTTGCATCTAACATTTAATGGTAGTTCTAGGCTCCTGCACTCATTCACTGAAAACAGCCTGGAGTGAGGTGAATACCACCAAGCACTGATCTTCACAACACTCTCATCAAAGACTTGGTGTTTGATTTGTTGAGAAAGTGATTATGAGCTAGCTGGACTTGCCTTCTGCTGCCAATGCTTGAAAGTAATCAGTTGCAAGTGGAAAAAGGACATATTTTAAAAAAAATCCGCTTTTAATAATCCTTTTCTCTCCCCAAAAGGTGAGTGATTTGTAATAAATCAATTTTTCAAGGTTACCTTACATCACTTGTAAGATTGGACGAGAATCTGACAATATGTTTGATCAGTTAACTTTATTTTAACTATTAGCAATTTCATAACGATCTGAATGTAAGAGCTATTGAATTGCAGTTTTCTTTCTGTGATTATTTACTTTGTTCTTTTTCTGTGGTGTAGAGTAGTTAGTGGCATTGAAGAGGCTATTTCACAAATCTTGTCGGTTCTTAACAGATTTTAGTGTGATAAAGCATTTATGTCATCAACATTTTGGGGAGAACCGTTCCAAACTTATTGTTTTGAAGTGTCTGTTTAGACACAAGACTAAGTATGGAACCATTTGTAGGTCTGTCATTCTTTTCGCATATTCATAACATTGTGTCTCATCTTTGTCCTTGATTGAAGAAATTGCTAACTACTTCCAAGTGAATGTGAATCTCTAAAGGCTAGTATATTTGCTATATTACTGTTCTGCAATATTTTGACTTAATTCCTACCTTAACTTATCTTCCCCTCAAGCATTTAGTTTGAGGTATTACAGTGCTCTCCTGAAAGGCTTTTGTGTTGTCAACCTTAAGTTTCAGCTTATTTCTGAACTTTCCTGCTCATAGAGTCATAGAGATGTACAGCATGGAAACAGACCCTTCGGTCCAACCTGTCCATGCCGACCAGATATCCCAACCCAATCTGTTGTAATCTGTACCTAGTCACACTTTTCCTCACTCTTGTCTGTCCTTGCCATCACTGGTTCCTGATCTTTCAATGCTTTAAATGTAAAGTTTTCATCTTTAAGGCTGTTCACTGTTTATGGTTTCACCACATTTTATCTTGATATTGTTCCTGACTGCAAACCTACTGCCTTGTGCATCCAAACCCTCCAGCTTGCTATGGTTTCCTGCATATATTCCTTGCCTTTGTCCAATGTATTGGTAGCTCTGTCTTAAATCTATCAGAACTCATGTTTTGGAATGTCTCCCTAATTGCCTCAACTTTCCTCTCTTTAAGAGCCTCCCTAAAACCTACCTTCCTGTCCAAGGCCTTTTTGTCCTATTAGTCCTGAGCTTAATTTCAAATTTTTTTAGAAAGAGCTTGCATTAATTGGAACTAATGTGAAACTTGACTAGTTTTAGAAGAAGCCTTCCGGAAATGTTTCACATGACTACTTGAACAAAAATAGAATTAAGCAGAATGGGCAGATATTGTCTGCATGAACAAAACAATAGAGTATAAAGGCGATATTATGGCACATAGGTTAGTGTTAATTGTGATAGTTCTCTTTTCCCTGGATTACCTGGTTGATAATTCTCAAGTATCTTCCCTGCACTGTGAATATAATTCCATGGAAACAAACACGGGGGGATATTTAACAATTGGAATTTTCTTTTACTGAGAGTAAACAATATCTTGAAAGACATGTTTTAGCCTGTAATCATTAGGACAGAGGAGAAAGTGAGGACTGCAGGTGCTGGAGATCAGAGCTGAAAATGTGTTGCTGGAAAAGCGCAGCAGGTCAGGCAGCAAAGGAGCAGGAGAATCGACGTTTCGGGCATGAGCCCTTCTTCAGGACAGATGCAAGAATGCCAAATTTAAAATGGACTAACAATTTATACTGCATTGGACATGGTGCTGATCAGTTGACAAGTTAACTCTGACCAGATGATGAATGCATTCGGGAACCGTTGTCCACCAAGTCTTTGTTTAATTTTAATTTAAAAAGTCATGGTCTTCCTGTTTTGTTTTTTTCTGCAGAGAATATGTCCCTGTGAAAGAATTTATGTAGCTTTTTAGGAAACATAAGTGAGTCACATTGTGAGCTTGAGTGATTATCTTAAATTGGCTGAGAGTATAGTTCTTGACACATTTGGGATTGGACACCACTTGATGAACAATCTTGAAATCACATTTCATGTTATACGGTATGTTGTGAGTTTCACAAGCACACTGGTTGAGTGAAGTCATCCCACAGTCATCCAGTCAGAAAGCCTCAACAGTGTGTTGCTGTTACTGAGTACTGTTCAAATTTTGTACCATCAGTTGATTAATTGGCATTGTGTTTCTATCTTTGTTAATGTTTTCACAAATATTTTGATGTGGGTATAAACCAGAAATTAACAGTTTTCCATTAGTAGTGGCTGAAAAGGTAAAGATGGTAAACCTGACAATAAGCTTCCCTTTGCATCCATTGACTTGGGTGATTGGGTACATAATGTTATAATGAGTAAAACCATTCTTTGTTCAAAATAGCAACAGGTACATCATTCAACCCCCTGGGCCTGTTCCACCATTCAATGAGATCAGTGACCTCACCCCATGAACCTATTTTTGGCCTATATTCCTTAATAACGTTTGAGTTACAAAAAAGATCAATCTCAGATTTAAAATTAACAACTGATCTGGCATCTATGGCTGTTTTTGGGAACTCCCAACCCTTAGAAATAGTTTATTTAGAAACCCTGTATTTTCCTGTTAATATCTTGCAAATTTCAAGAAAAATAAGATAATAAAACAACTTCTATTCCACTCCCAATAAAAGGCCCAACCCCTTTATGAGATGATTTGTAGCTCCGGTTGAGGTTCTGGATGTAGGTTTGCTCACTGAGCTGGAAAGTTCATTTCTAGACGTTTCGTCACCCGATTAAGTAACATCTTCAGTGGGCCTCCAGATGAAGCACTGCTGGTGTTTCTTGCTTTCTGTTTATATGTTTGTGTTTCCTTGGGTTGGTGATGTCATTTCCTATTCTTTTTCTTAGGGGGTGGTAGATGGGGTCTAACTCGATGTATTTGTTGATAGAGTTCCGGTTGGAATGCCATACCTCTAGGAATTTTCATGTGTGTCTCTGTTTGGCTCATCCTAGGATGGATATGTTGTCCCAGTTGAAGTGGTGTCCTTCCTTATCTGTATATAAGGATACTAGTGAGAGAGGGTCATGACATTTTGTGGCTTGTTGATGTATCCTGGTGGCTAGTTTTCAGCCTGTTTGTCCAATGTAGTGTTTGTTACAGTTCTTGCATGGTATTTTGTAAATGACATTAGTTTTGCTTGTTGTCTGTGTAGGGTCTTTCAAGTTCATTAGCTCCTGTTTTAGTGTGTTATTGGGTTTGTGGGCTACCATGATGCCAAGGGGTCTGAGTAGTCTGGCAGTCATTTCCGCGATGTCTTTGATGTAGGAGAGAGCAGCTAGGGTTTCTGGCCGCATTTTGTCTGCTTGTTTGAGTTTGTTGCTGAGAAATCAGTGGATTTTGTTCATTGGATACCCATTCTTTTTGAGTACACTGTATACGTGATTTCCTTCTGCTCTGTGTAGTTCCTCTGTGCTGCAGTATGTGGTGGCTCATTGAAATGAAGTTCTGATGAAGCTTCATTTGTGGATGTTGGGATGGTTGCTTTTGTAGTTCAATATTTGGTCCATATGTTGTTTGTCTGTAGACACTAGTTTGAAGCTCACCGTTAGCTGTTTGCTGCGACATCTAGGAATGGCAGTTTGTTGTTGTTTTCCTCCTTTTCAGTGAATTTTATGCCAGTAAGGGTATTATTGATAGTCTTTAAGGTTTCCTCTAATTTGTTTAGTTTAGTGATGACAAAGGTGTCATCCACGTAGTGGACCCAGAGTTTCGGTTGGATGGTTGGCAGAGCTGTTTGCTCGAGTCTCTGCATTACTATCTCTGCTAAGAATCCTGATTATTGGAGATCCCATAGGTGTTCCATTGGTTTGTCTGTAGGTTTTGTTGAAGGTGAAGTGAGTGGTAAGGCGTAGGTCCACTAGCTTGATACTATCCTTGCTGATGAAGTTGGTGATGTTGGTGTTTATGTCCCCGAGTCTTCCAAAAGTGTAGTCAGTGTTTCCTTGGCTAGTTTGATGTTGATGGATGTGAACCGGGCTGTTACACAAAAGGAGACCATTATTTCATCCCCTCCTATCTTGGTGACGTTGATTGTCTTAATTCTTGGTTGGAGTGGATGGAGTGGCATGAGTCTTCTAGTAAGAGTTTTAGTCTTTGGCGTAGCTCCTCAGCCAATCTTTTTAAGTTGGTGTTCCAGGTAATGAGACTATGAGCCGGGGGAGGGGGGGTCTCCTGGTTTGTGAATTTTGGATAATCCATAGAATCGTGGTGTATTGGATCTGTCTGGTTTCATCTTTTGGAAGTCGGTCTTATTTATTTCTCCAGATTTCTGAAGTTTCTTTTGGGTTGGGCTGTGATTCGGTTCTCTAGTTGTGGGGTCAGGTCTATCGCCACTTGTTGGTAAGTGTTGGAATCTGCAATTAGTGCCAGACACCAAAAAGGATGCAACCATTACAAAAGGAAAGTCCTTTAGTGTGGGAGCAGGCAATTTGGCTCATCAAGTCCACGCTGATCCTCTGAGGTGTAGCTCATCCAGACTCCCTGCATTTCCCATAACTAATCTACTTAACGTACACATCTCCTGACACTCTGGCCAATTCACGTATAACCTCCACATCTTTGGACTGTGCGTGGAAACCAGAGCACTTGGAGGAAACCCACTTGGACATGAGAATGTGCAATCTCCACGCACAGTCACTCGAGAATGGAATCGAACCTGGAACCCTGGTGCAGTGATGTGACAGTCCTCACCACTGAGCCACCTATCTGCCCTGCGGTGGATAGAGGAAATCTGAAATAAAAAACACAAGTTTTGAAGAAAAACATGGGTATTGCTAACATCTTTGCAGAGAATAAAAGTTTAATGTTTCAAGTCCTGTTTTCCCTGGAACGTTGGAGGCTGAGAGGTGGCCTTTTAGAGGTTAACACAATTGAGGGGCATGGATTGGGTAAATAGGCAAAGTCTTTTCCCTAGAGTCAGGGAGTACAGAATGAGAGGGCATAGGTTTAGGATGAGAGGGGAAAGATATAAAAGAGACCTAAGGGGCAACTTATTGACAGAGGGTGCTATGTGTACGGAATAAACTGCCAGAGGAAGTGGTGGAGGCTGGTATAATTGCAACATTTAAGAGGCATTTGGATGGGTATATGAATAGAAAGGGTCTGGAGGGATATGGGCTGGGTGCTGGCAGGTGGGACGAGATTGTGTTGGGATATCTGGTCGGCTTGGACGGGTTGGACCGCAGGCTCTGTTTCCATGCTGTACATCTCAATGACTCTAAGTCCAATATGACCCTTTTTTCAGAAACCTCTCTTTCTCCTGTCTTGACCTACTTGGTGTTGCTATTTATATTGCACTCCTGAAGACTTAAAAGGCACTTAATAACATTAATTACATTACATTTTAATGTGTATGGGTTCGTGTTTGATCAATTCATTTCATAATTGCAAGTTATAGATGGTCACTGGGGTTTTGTTTCCTTAAGAGAGATTTTAGAAAGCAAGACCATTTATTAAGACTGTTAGTGATTTGGAAATAACTCCAAAAAGAGCTCTGACAGAAGTTCAAGAGAGTCATTTATTTTTTCATTCTCTGGAGTGCATTTGTTTCATGATTTAAAAGAGGCCATGGTTCAGCTGAACTTTGCTAATCCAGCATGCACTGAAGTATTACATTTAAGTTTAACGTTCAAGTCTAGAAGGTACATAAAGCCAAACCCCTCACAATCTATCCTAGAGTTGCACTAGACTGTCATCTTTTTGCAAGTATACTCTCCTCTCTGCAATCCCAAAGGCTTGGGATAGAGTCATTTCTGTATTTTTTTTTGCATTTAAAAAGTCACATTAGATCTATATTAATCCGAAGTTTGTGAACATGAGCGTACTGTGGACGTAAATAATTATCTGAAACACAAAATGGTGATAAAACATTAAGCAGCAGTTAAAGACATGTTTTCTCTCTTAGAGCCAGAGAGAGAAATCAAGAAGAGAGAAATGGACTGACAAATGGTACTCTAAGGTAAAACCTCTGGTTTTGTCACCTTGCACAGCATTTTCCTGTGTGTCACAACCATGGCTCATCCTCTGTCATTTTCTACCCTCCGTTCAATGAATGATAAATTTGATTTTATTTATTGTCACTTACCATAGAATCCTTAGATTGTGGCAGCAGGCCTCTTGGCCTATTAGGTCCATACTGACCCTCCAAACAGCATCCCACCCACCCTGAATTTGTGTAACCCTGCATTTTGATTGGCTCACCGACCTGACCTGCACAGCCCTGGCCAGTCACCCTTAACTTGCACATTTTTGGACTGTGGGAGAAAACTGTTGAAGAAACTCTACACAGACAGTCGCCCGTGGAGGGAATTGAAACTGAGTCCATGGTGCTATGAGGCAGCAGTGCTAACTGCTGAGTCACTGTGCTGCCATAGAATTAGAATTAGAATCCCTCCAGTGTGGAAACAGGCCTTCGACCCAACAAGTCCACACCGACCCTCCGCAGAGTATCCCACCCAGATCCATTATTCTACATTTTTCTCCTGACCGATGCACCTAACCTACACATCCCTGAACACTATGGACACTTTAGCATGGCCAATTCGCCTAACCTGTACCTGGATTGTGGGAGGAAACTGAATCACCCCGAGGAAACATGTGCAGACACTGGGAGAATGTGCAAACTCCAAATAGACAGTAAACAAATCAAACCCCTGGCACTGTGGGGCAGCAGTGCTAACCACTGAGCCACCATGCTGTGTTTATCTCACAATCTGGCACCATTTTGGGGTATAATAAATATTTCGAAAAATTACTTCAAGAAGGGTTCTTCATCTGTCCAAACTGGGACCTTAAGCAGGGCTTTCGGGCATCTGCAAGCTGTTCTGTTCCTTGAGCCTTGTTTTGGAAACAGCAACGGACATACTGATGCCCTAGGAGACCCTTTGCTGCTGTCACCTCCTCGCTGTCACTGCCAAGAGCCTCTGCTCTGGGCCTACCACTGCCAGGAGGTCAGGCTCCGGGGGCAAGGCCGCCACTCGGAGGAGTCCTGGATCACACCACTGACACTGCTACGGCCTTGAGGATGAAGATGAAAAAGGAAAGGAAAAAAGATCAAAAATATGTGGAGGAAACGATGGTGCCAGCATGGAGCAGATGGGCTCCAATGAGCCCAAACACCACCTACCTTGCCATCTTGAAACAATTTAGCTCCAAAATGTAGTTTGCAAAGTTGCATTGTCTGACCAGGAATATAAGGTGCTGCAACAGTGAAAGTGCTGAATCCTAACCAACTGACCAGCAGTCTCAGATTTGTTTTGGTCTGTACTCATCAGAATAGATGTTAGAATGCCAAATTTTAAAAGGACTTTAAAGTGGAGTTGCAGGTAGGTAGGTCAGTGAAGAAGGTGTTTGGTATGCTTTCCTTTATTGGTCAGAATATTGAGTATGGGAGTTGGGAGGTCATGGTGCGGCTGCACAGGACATTGGTTAGGCCACTGTTAGGAAGGAGACCAGAATTGTACACACTATTCAATTGGAAACTTGAAAGGATTCAGCAAAGACTTACAAGGATGTTGCCAGGGTTGGCGGATTTGAGCTATGGGGAGAGGTTGAATAGGCTGGGGCTGTTTTCTCTGGAGTGTTGGAGGCTGTGAGGTTTACAAAATCATGAGGGGCATGGATTGGGCAATTAGGCAAGGTATTTTCCCTGAGGTAGGGGAGTCCAGAACTAGAGAGCATAGATTTAGGGTGAGAGGGGAAAGATATAAAAGAGACCTAAGGGGCAACTTTTTCACACACAGGGTGGTGCGTGTATGGAATGATCTGCCAGAGGAAGTGGTGGAAGCTGGTACAATTGCAACATTTAAGAGGCATCTGAATGGGTATATAAATAGGAAGGGTTTGGAGGGATATGGTCCAGGTGGTAGCAAGTGGGAGTAGATTGGGTTGGGATATCTGCTTGGCCTGGATGGGTTGGACCGAAGGGTCTGTTTCCGTGCTATACATCTCTATGACTCTATGACCAAACATTTATACTGCGTGTGACATGGTGCTTATCGGTTGTCAAATTAACTCTGATCAAATGAAGAATGTAAAACTCAGGTGGACAAAGTTTAAAAAGCACACAACACCAGATTATAGACAACAGGTCTGTTTGAATGCACCAGCTTTCGGTTAGCTGCTCCTTGATGAAGCTTCCAAATTAACCTATCGACTGTATCCTGGTGCTGTGTGATATTTAACTTTGTCCACCTCCGTCCAACACCGGCACCTCCAAGTCAAAACCTCAGATCAACTGTGACTTTTTTTGCAACACTCCAGTTGAGTAGCAAGTCTGTAGCTTGCTTAAGTCTGCTCAATGCAATTTCCAGCAAATTAGTGTTGTTGGAATTCAAGTTTCCAGACTGGAGATGCTACAGAAAGTGTTCAGTATCTTTTCACCATTCTCCAATGGACAAGTTTAGCTCATGTGCCTTTTGAGTAAAAAGTGAGGTCTGCAGATGCTGGAGATCAGAGCTGAAAATGTGTTGCTGGTTAAAGCACAGCAGGTTAGGCAGCATCCAAGGAACAGGAAAGTTCCAGGAACAGAACAGAACAGGAACAGAGCCCTCCTGATGAAGGGCTCTGGCCCGAAACGTCGAATTTCCTGTTCCTTGGATGCTGCCTAACCTGCTGTGCTTTAACCAGCAACACATTTTCAGCTCATGTGCCTTTTGAAGCAAACATGGCAATCGTGACTGCCGCGATCCCAACTGTGACCCCATCACCCATGTGCTGTCTGATTGACATTGGCTCATGGTCTGGCAATGCCTGGATTTAAGTATTTAGCCTGGTTCACATCCCTCAATACTGTCATCCTTCCCTCATTCTGTATTTTCCTCCAGTCCTGTAACACCCGAAAACCTGACATTCCTAAAATCCTGACTTCCTCTGCAATGAATCATCGTTTTCTTCTGCTCCAGTTTTGGTGACTATGCCTTCAGCTGTCTTGGCCCTTACCTTTCGAAATTCCCTCCTTTTTTAAAGCTCGGTGCCACTCTGGTGCTTTCTTTCTTCCAAGACAATACTTAAAACTGATTCCTGATGAAGGGCTTATGCCTGAAATGTTGGATGCTGCCTGACCTGCTGTGCTTTTCCAGCACTACACTCCACTCTGATCTCCAGCATCTGCAGTCCTCACTGTCTCCTAGTACTTAAAAGCTGTCTGTTTTAATGGAGCTTTTGGTGACCTGCCTAAAATCTGTGTGGCTTGGTGTCAAGTTTTATCTGATAATGCAAGTGCCTTAGGGCAAGGTTTACAATGGATTTATGTAAAACAAGAATGGGTGAGTTTTCTCAAGTATGTTAATCCATTCCTGGAGTCTGCCTGCCAAACTTCAGTGATATGGCCTTCTCCTGTTTCCAAAGAAATGGTAGAAAATGAGGTTCTTTTAACACAAATGGTCAGGGTACAACCTCACTCAATGAAATGGATACTGCTTTTAAATTCTGCCAGTATTGATGAGTGAATGAGTTTCTGAGGATTTCCTGAATGAATGTAAGTTTTGGGTGAAGCAATCACTTTTTCTGGTCTTTGCATTGTGATATTGAAGAAAAATATTTTGGAGCAATTTTTCTCTCCTAATTTCCCTCTGAAGCTTTCTTTGGTTTAAATTGATTTTTATTGGCATTTGAAACTGTTAAATTAAAACCAAATTTCCACAATTGCATTTTCTTCTTGCTTGCTGATAGTTTAATGACTTTGAAATTTCATTTGCATAATATCACAAGGATAAAATGAAGATAGAAGTGTTTCCAAATTCTGAGCTCCGATGTTGAAAGGTTTTACTGGTTTTTGCTATCAGTGCATTTTATTAGGGGAGCCGTCCAGCGCTAATTGTACCAAGTGCTTACATTTTCAAACTCACCAAACAAAATAAGCCTGCAGTGTAGTTGCCAGCATTTGACCTACAAGTCTGTTTTAATAATAACTGGACATTGACTTCTCAGGTTGTGAGAGCTGTTAGTTCAGTGCCTGTCCACTACAGATTTTCATCTGTCTACTACCTCTTGATCTTGAACCGCACTCTCCAAACTGACTGCGCATCTATTGGGAGTCTCATCTTGTTGCACGTGCTGCCTGTTTCTCATTACATCCCAAACAGATCTCCCAGTTGCTCACTCCAGTGTTTCAGGTAGCTGCTAAAGACTCCATGGCATTATTTGAAGTAATGGATCATAAGAAAGGAAGCCGTTGATTAATTAACTGGTTGCTTGTCTCATTGCCGATGGGAGGAACTTTCCAAGTTGAGCATCGTTGCCTCATTTGACCATGTAAACATGCTAGTTCAAAGTCATTACTGTATTCATTGTTTAAATTAAATTGTTCTCTTTAGCCATATATTAACTTGTACTTGAAGGAAATTGGCAATTGTGGCTACTTCTGTTGAAGAAGTATGATGTGGAGGAATCCAAGATGGTTCCTTTCTTGGGAATATTTGCTTAACTTAGGTAATGTTTATGAAATGTTCGTTGTGGAAAGATTAAACTCCTCATCAAACATTCTTTCCCCCTCTAAGCAGACTGTACATCATGGTAAATAATATTCCCCATTACAAAACTCTGTGGGCCTTGATGAGGATGCCTGAGGTTCAAGTCAGTCTATAATGGGAAATAACAGACCAATCTCTTCACTGAGCTTGTTCCAGTTTAACTTTGCATGACCATTAACGATGTCATCACCAAAGCAAAATACTGCAGATACTGGAATTCTGAAATGGAAATAAAAGTTGCAAAAAAAGTGTTACCACACTGGGTAAATCCACCCCCCTGCCCCTGCTAATTTAAACCAGCAACACAGAAAAGGTTTAACCTCCTACTCTTCAAACAAATTACCATAACATACAGATTACTTTAAGTTCACCTTAACATTTTCCCAATAAAGGTACGTGCCAGTAACCATGTGTTAAATCCAGTTTGGTGATATAACTGGCTTTACTGACTTTCTCGATACAGTCCTCCAATCTAGGAATTGGATATGAATCCGATTTTGTAGCAGCATTGACCTTCATGCAGAATCGTTCAGTCCCATCCGGTTTGGGAACTAAGATGATCAGTGAACTCCACTCACTCTGACTTGGTTCCATAATGTCCTCTTCGAGCATGGCCTCCACCTCTGTCTGGACCTGTCTGGCTTTGAAAGGATTAAGCTGACAAGGGTGTTGTTATATCAGGCAGTATTCCCTACAACTACTTCATGTATAATAGCATTGGTCCTCCCCATCTGATTCTCACACATGGCCTTGTATTGCAGTAACTGACCTTTCAATTGTATTCCACGCCCCTGAGACAGATAACTTACTAACCTATCCCACTCCTCAAGGACTTCTTCATTTTTTAATCTATTTTGAGGCACATAAAAATCCCCATCATTCGGATTTGATTCCTCACTCTGCAGGGCTTTAAGTAACACCTGTTTCTCCAGTTCTTGCTCGCTGCTCGTTCTTGGGAGGGGACCGACGCAATCAATTGTAACCTGTTTGAAAGGTTCTTCAAATGCGAGAATAGACAACAAAGGTGCTGGCTTTATTACCGCCTGTGGCTGACCCGCCATTTAGCATTATTACATGTAGGACAAAAGTTAACCACATCCTTGTGTATTCCAGGCCAATAAAAATGATTTTGTACCTTAGCCCGAGTCTTTCATACCCCTACATGACCTTTACAGGTCTTTCCTGTGTTACCTGTAACACCACCGGCAACACAATCTGGTGCGCTTCGGCCCATTTCTCCTCTGCACTAACCTGCCGTGATCTCCATTTCAATCTCAGAATTCTGTCTTTAAGATAATAACACTCCGGAATATTCTCTGCCTCTGACACATCCACATACATATATTTTTTAATCGCCTTGTCTTGCTGTTGCAAGTCCCTTAGCCTTTCAGGACTAAACACTTCTGCCTGACCCTCTGTCTATGCAGGTTTTTCCTGCACCATTACATCAAACAAGGTATCCACTAACTGAACCTGAACTCCTTCATCTTTCTCTTCACTTTTCACTTCGTGCTGTGACTTATGATAGTGGGATCTGGTCACCACACAGTCTGGGAAAATACCAGGATATTTCTGTTTTAATTCCTCAATTTCTTTGTCTTCCTTGGGCTTCTCCACAACAAAGGGTGTCACTCCCACCTTGTTCCTGCCAAGTCATTCCCAAGAACAAACTGAATTCCTGGAATTAACACTCTGTCAATCACTTGCATTATTACTTCCCTAGTCTTGAGTTGGCGCTCCAACTTGATCTTACATTGGGAATGTTAAATTTCTGTTCGTCTATCCCACAAACTGCCACACTCTCTGGTAACAGATCAAAAAGATGTATATTTGCTTCTCCCTTACTATCAGCGACTGGTTAGATCCTGTATCTCTCAAAATTATAATTACTTGTCCTTCTACCCCTCTTCGTTTTGAGTAAACTTAACCCACCAAGGCAAATTCTTTGCAGAGATCAGGTACGAACTCCATCCCCAGCCCCTGCCTGGCTGTGCTCTCTCCTGCAGCTCCTCGGCTCCTCTTGGGGTCTCCTTTACTACTTTCACTAATGCCACTGGCTTAGCTTCTTTTACCACATCTTTTCCCACAGTGTCTTTCTTTAACGACTAGCTCTGTGACTTTGTGTCGCACTTTACCACAGTGGAAACCACCTGAGGCCTTTCATCTCCTTTACACCCTCTTGGGCTTCTTTTTTTGACCTCTGGTAAATTCTTACCAGTGTTCTCTACTCTTTCTTTTCTAGCATAGGATCTCCCCTTCTCCCAACTTCTGTCGCTCATAGGATGAAATTCTGGCTGGAAGCTTGTCTTATGCGCCAACATCTGTTCATCTGCTAATTCTGCTGCCCTTCTCACTTCCTGAACTTTCTGTTCCTTCACATGAATCCTTACCATCTCTGGAAGTGAGTTTTTAAACTCCTCCTCCAGCAGAATAATGACTCTTCAAGCCTCAAAGGTCCTATCTGTTTTTAAAGCACATACCCATCGATCAAAATGACTATTTAATTCTTTCAAACTCAACATAAGTCTGACCTGGATCATCCTCTGTGTTTCTGAACAGCTGTCTATATGCTTCTGGTACCAATTCATAAGCACTTAAAATAGCCTGTTTAACCTCTTAACAATCTCTTGACCCCCTCATCTGACAGCACGGCAAATATCTCACTAGCTCTGCCTACCAGTTTAGTCTGAACTAGCATTACCCATAAATTCTCGGACCACTCCATCTGCCCAGCCAATTTTTCAAATAAAATAAAGAAGGCTTCAACATCTTTCTCATCAAAATGTGACAGAGTTTTGACATATTTGTATATATTGCTACCTTCTCTTTTAATCTCCATCCTGTTAACTTGACTTTGACTAAGTTGCAACTTCTCAAGTTTAAATTCTCTCTTGGTTCAGCTAAGAGCCTTCTCTCTCTCTCTTTTCACTCCGTCTCTGTTCTCTGTCTCTTTCTCTTTCTCTCTCTCCCTCTTTGTTTAACTTCTAGTTTCATTTTCCTCAAATGTGATTTAAGTTTTACTACCTCTACTGTACTAGTCTGTTTCTCTGACGTAAGTGTTTGAGTAATTCCCCTGCAATTTCAACGTTACGTTTCTCCTTGGTTGAACCCAAATCTAACTTCTTTGGTAATTCTAAAACTATGGCCTTTTTCTTTCCTTCTAAACATTGTTGGCAAATTTGAGAATCCTCTTTAAGTCCCAGAACCTCTTTAGCAATTTTAAGGGCCATTTCTCTCACTTTTGCTTTAATCAACCATTAGTCACTGAAATTTTAAAAAATTGTCACACCTAAATTTTACTTTAATGTCAAGGACACTAACTTGCAAGTTTTTAAATCTGCTGGGATTTTTCATACTCCCATATCTATACAAATCTCTCTACCAGTTCAAATCCCGGACGTGCCCCAAATTGTTAGGACACTAGGTAAATACCCCTTGCTAATTTAAACCAGCAACACAAACTATTTAACGCCTGCTGTAATCCATTAAAATTCAAGAGGCCAAGAACTATCTCTAAGGTCAAGATTTAAAGTAATACTTAACTTTTTAAAAAAGAATCTAACAGAGAATAATTAATGAACAACTATTTACAACTCCTTTCTCTAATCTATCTTTCATTTTGCCTTCTATAATACTTGTCTGATAAAACCCCTGATTAAGATTTACCAAAAAATCCAAATCTCAAAACCAGCCATCTGTTGAATCTTCTCTTTGTATCTTCCTTTTTCATCTTTTCTTTTTAAGGCTTCTTTTTCACAGGTCTTTGATAGATAAGGGTACCTTTTAAAGAGAGCTATTCTGCGGGCAGTCTGAATATTTTGGTGGCTTTGCAGTTCTTAACTGTTCGATTTGTTTAATACTTCAAGCATCCGATCGTTTTATTGGTTTTAATATTGTCAAAATACCAAATTCAAACTTTATTGGAGTTTAGTATCTGGGGGCATAATTTAAACTAGCTGAATTTGAATTTGAGTTTGTCTCAAAGCAACCCAGGTACTGCTAGCTGCTGGACCAAATGTTACTTTGTAAATTTTCCGGTACTCTGTGTGTGTTTCTAAGTTCTTCAACTCTCTTAAAGGTACAGTACCCCTATATCTTCATAACCACTGGTGGCTCAGTGCTTAGCACTGCTACCTCTCTGTGCCAGGGACCATGGTTCAATTTGATCCTTGGGCAACTGTGTAAACTCCACACAGACATTCTCCTCATTTCTTCATGGGTTTCCTCTCGGTGCTCTGGTTTCCTCCCACAGTCCAAAGATATGCAGGATAAAAGCAAATAACTGCGCACGCTGGAATTTGAAATCAAAAGAGAAAATACTGGAAGATCTTAGCAGGTCTGGCATCATCTGTAAGGAGAGAAAAGAGCTGACATTTCGAGTCTAACTGACCCTTTGTCAAAGCTTAAAAAAAAGGGAGAAATAGGGAGGTATTTATTTCTTGACGGAAAAAGAGCTCAGCATCATGCTTGCCACTTCAACACACAATCCTGCTCCCATGCCCACATGTCTGTCCTTGGCCTGCTGCAATGTTCCAGTGAAGCTCAACGCAAACTGGAGGAACAGCATCTCATCTTCCAACTAGGCACGTTACAGCCTGCCGGTCTCAACATTGAATTCAACAACTTCAGATGATTATCCCATCTCGACCCCTCTGTTTTCATTCTGCTCTGTAATTTCATTTTATTTTATTTTAGTTATCCTTTTAAAAATATTTTTTTCACTGTCCTGTACCTCTTATTTCTTGATTGTCTCTCTTTCTATCACTCCTCACTCTCTCATCACCTTTTTCCTCTCCTCTTCCCCCTTTGCTAGCCTTCTCCCCTGTTTTCCATTTTGCCTCTGTTTCACCCATTCCCCACATATTTTGTCACATAGCACTGGCTTCAGCCTTGGTCATTCATAGCTCCTAATCTCCCTATAATCTCTCTATGCACTGTCATTATCACCTCTTTATTGCTACCTTTGCTTCTGGAGCCATGACTCACCTTCTCTCAGCCTAGTATAAATATCTCCCTATTTCTCCCATTTGTTTAGCTTTGACAAAAGGTCAGTTAGACTCGAAACATCAGCTCTTTTCTCTCCTTACAGATGCTGCCAGATCTGCTGAGATTTTCCAGCATTTTCTCTTTTGGCCAAAGATATGCAGTTTAGGTGAATTGGCCATGCTAAATTGCCCAGAGTGTTCAGGGATGTGCAGGTTAGGTGGATTAGCCGTGGTAGGTGCAAGGTTACAGGGATAGGAGAGGGGGCTCCGTCTGGATGGGATGCCCTTTGGAGAGGCTGTGTAGACTGATAGGCAGAGTGGCCTCTTTCCACACTGTAGGACCCTTATGATACTGTTCTGAATGCTTGCAATAGTCCCCAAAACACAGCCCTTTTGAATTCTTTGAATGACTAGATCTGACTTGAGCCGCTCCCTCCGCCAGGGTCCCCCCTGCACTGAGCCGCTCCCTGCACCAGGGCCCCCCTCCACACTGGGCCACTCCCTGCGCTAGGGCCCCGCTCTGCGCTGAGCCGCTGACCCCGTTTCAGAGGCCGGGTGTCCTAGGCCAGAAGTCCAAAGAAAACCATGGGAGGAAAGATGGAGCAAAGTGAGAATAAGAACAAGTAGAGCATCCTACTCTCGCCACCATCTTGCCAATGAGTGTATCCTGTCTATGTCCCTTAATATTGTACATCTCCATCATGTCTCCTTGCAATATTCTCTGCTCTGGGGGGACGACCCTGGTCTGTCCAGACTCTCTTCATAACTGACACTCTTTAGCCCAGCCCTGGTTCATTTCCTCTGTGCTGTCCCCAGTACTATCATTTCCCTTGTAACATGTGGATTCCAAAAGTGTACACAATACTCTTTGTGGACTAACCAACATTTTATACAGTTCCAGTATATGCTTCCTGCTCGTGAACACTCTATCTTGGATAATAATGCAAGTATTTCATATTCCTTCTTGACCACTTCATTGACCTGGAGAAAGTGAGGACTGCAGATGCTGGAGAGCAGAGCTGAAAATGTGTTGCTGGAAAAGCGCAGCAACACATTTTCAGCACCTCATTGACCTGTCCTGATACTTTGAGACCAGTGATCTTGCAAACTAAGGTTCCTTTGATTCTCAATATCTTCAGGGTTCGACCATTCATTGTGTACTCCCATATCTTATTTGTCCTGCCAAACATAGCACTTCACATTTATCTGGTTTAAATTCCACTTTCTACTAATCAACCTATCTGAGCCAGCAATGTATATTATCCTGTAATCTAAGGTTAACCTCTTCAGTATTTACCACCCCTACCAATTTTAGCATCATCTGCAAACTCACCTGATTAACCTTCCTATGTATTGGATGGTAACCTAATGTCTGAGCAATACGTTTGTCTCTCTCTGTCTGTCTCTCTCTTGAGGAACTGAAGGCCAAGTGAGATGTGTTCACAATGCGGTCAAACAGGTAGAGTATTATCCTGGGTAGAGTGGGCAGAAGGAGCAGGAGAATCTTGTTGGTCACTCGGACTACAGCCTTTGGCATTAGGCTGGTGACCTGTTCCATGAATAAGAAGTT
This sequence comes from Hemiscyllium ocellatum, assembly GCF_020745735.1. NCBI lineage: Eukaryota > Metazoa > Chordata > Chondrichthyes > Orectolobiformes > Hemiscylliidae > Hemiscyllium > Hemiscyllium ocellatum. The sequence goes on from NC_083408.1 coordinate 42,677,171, forward strand.
GTTCTCGTGAGGCAGAGGGAGCGGCCCAGTGTCATAGAGGTATACAGCATAGAAACAGTCCAACTCCTCCATGCTGACCAGATATCCTACATAAATCTAATCCCATTTGCCAGCATTTGGCCCATATCCCCCTCAATCCTTCCTATTTATTTATCCATCCAGATGCCTTTTAAATGTTGTGACTCCTAGCCTACACCACTTCCTGTGGCAGCTCATTCCATACACGCACCACTCTTTGTGTAAAAAAGCTGTCCCTTAGGTTTTTTAAAAATCTTTCCTCTCTTACCCTAAACCAGTGCCCTCTAGTTTGGATTTCCCCAACCTGAAGAAAAGACCTTTGTCTACTTACCCTATCCATGGCCCTCAGCCTCCAATGCTTCAGGGAAAAATACCCCAGCCTTTTCAGCCTCTCCCTATAGGTCAAATCCTCCAACCCTGGCAACATCCTTATAATCTTTGCTGAACCCTTTCAAGATTCACAGCATCCTTCCAATAGAAAGGAGACCAGAATTGCATACACTATTCCAGAAGTGGCCTAATCACCATCTTATACAGCCACAACATGACTGCCCAACTCCTGTACTCAATACTCTGACCTATAAAGTATACCAAACGCTGCCTTCACTATCCTATCTCCCTGCGACTCCACTTTCAAGGAGCTATGAACCTGCACTCCAAGGTCTCTTTGTTCAGCAACACTCCCTAGGACCTTACTATTAAGTGAATAAGTCCTGCTAAGATTTGCCTTTCCAAAATGCATTTATCTGAATTAAATTCTATCTGCCACTCCTCAGCCCATTGGCCCATCTGATCAAGATCCCGCTGTACTCTGAAATAATATTTTTCGCTGTCCACCACACCAGTTTTATTGTCATCCATAAACTTACTCACCATATCTCCTATGATCACATCCAAATCATTGATATAAATGACAAAAAGCAGTGGACCCAGCAAATTGTGAGCTTTGTCTGTTTCCTGAGCCTCTGAGGAGGTTGTCTGCATCGAAGAGTGGTCCTGAAACAGACTGCTTGCTTGTTTGTTTTAGTTAAACTCTCCTCTTTAAATCCACATGTGGTTAGTTTTTGTTTGAAGTTATGCCAGTTGATTTGGGAGTAGTAACATTGCTAACTTGTTTTTACAGCCATCCACATGAAATAGCCATTCTTTGCAGCACAGAAGAATACTGAAGTAAAGGCAGATGGAATCCCTTCCATCTTTCCTGGTCTGTATTCCTGCTCTCATGCTTGTTAATGGCTCATCTATTCAGATGACACAGATACCTGCTGCATGTCTCACACTATTGAATGAGTGCAAAGATTGTAATTATGTACAACTGGCTATTCATAAAACTTTTCTCCTCTGCCTCCTTCACACCAACAAACAAAGCCTTTTCTTTTTGAGTTGAAGGTAATTTAGTTATGATATTCTGTTAAGGCTTATGTTAAAGATTGAATCACTTAATTATAAGCCTTCCAAAGTAGTCTTCTATCTGAGGAAATTATTTGAATTGCTGTTAACTTCCCTCCTTCTGCTTTGCATTATTTTATAACACGTGCGACAGGAGTTAAATTTTTGTGGCTGTGGTTGGCAGTGCATTTATTGCCTGCTATCGATTTGATCATGCTGAATGAAAGATATGTTATAGGGCGGTTAAGAGGCAAGCAGTTGGTCTGAGAGTTGGAGAGTCAGACCAGGTTTCTCTCCCTGAAACACTTAAATGCAAGGTTTTGCTGTTGATGTGAACCATACCAACAACCAAGGCTGAATGCGCAGTACTGCTGCAAATGTGCTCAGTTCCAAAGAGTGGAGAAACTATTCATGAACATTTTCTATATTCTGTTTTTTTAAAAAATGTAATATTGTCTCAAGATGTTTATATCATAAGGTCATTTTTGAAGTGGTGACATATTGTCAAAGGCATATCCTCAGACTGATTCCTGAAGAAGGGCTCATGCCCGAAACGTCAATTCTCCTGCTCCTTGGATGCTGCCTGACCTGCTGCACTTTTCCAGCAACACATTTTCACATATTCTTAAAGGCTGTGCCTGAAATTGCCCTGTAATCAACAGTGAGATGGATAGCCAGCCTCTCTGACTGACTGTTGACAAAACAATATTGGAAGGAACACAACAGAGTTGGAAACACTGCTGTGTGGAGCCTTGACTGTCGTTTCATGATGCTGAAATCTGTTGTATGTGGAATGAAGGGTTATTTATACTTTTTACTCTGAAGAATCGGTATTGACACGTTCTCAAACAGACTCGTTACCACAGCCACATCTCCTTCCTCAGTACCTGCCTACGGAACCGACTGATCCCACACGGACTCCGAACTACATTACAACCCACAAAATTTGGACCCAACCAGGACAACCTGTACCTACAACAAATCCGAAGCCTCCAGTATCAGACCTCCCTCCGGATCCTCCGCTCCACCCTTGCAGCCATGCGTCGCTACCTACATTCCCTGCAATCAGCCATACCCCAGCTCAGGACAACACTCTCACAGACCTGCAAAGGACCTCTGCTGTTCTTCATCTACAGAAGAATCCACACACTAAACAAACAGTTCTTCCTAGCCATATCAGAAATTAAAGACAGTAAGTACCGAAAACTTTCATGTACTTACCCCCACACTCGTGGTTCCTCAACTGTTCCAGAATCTTCTATCAGCCTGTCGGACGCCATTACACATGTGGCCGCTACAGCGCCCGCGGCACCAACAGCCGCTGCCGACCGTTTCGTCACTTCCGCCCCCACCGACCTCGGAGCCTCTGCGATCGCCGCCCAAACAACCGCCCCGGCGATCACCGCACAGACAACCGCTTCCACGATCGCCAGGAAGATCGTCGATGGACTCGCGACCCCCGCGGCTACCGGGAATGACTACGGTTCTTTCGTCGCCACAACCATTTCCGCCCCTTCGATTGCCGTCGCCGCAGCCACTTCCGCCCCCACTGACATCACTAACCTGCAGGACCACAACGCCTCAGGTTTCTCCGCCCCCACGCCGTCTTTCGTCACTACACGTAACCCCGCCCTCACGCAAACCTTCGACACCACGCATAACCCCGCCCCCACGCCGACTTTCGCCACCACACGTAACCCCGCCCCCACGCTTATTTCCATCACGACGCATGACCCTGCCCCCATGCTTGACCCCGCCCCCACACCGAGCAACGTCACCACGTCTAACCCCGCCCCTACGTTGATCTCTGTCCCCGCCCCTAACCCCGCCCCCACCCCCAGCTCCAGTCCCACACCAGGTCTTAGCTCCCAGCCATGCCGGATCTTAACCATCCCTCCAGACCTCCCCCTCTCTGAGGATGAAAGATCAGTCCTCAGCAGGGGCCTCACCTTCATTCCCCTACGCCCTCGGATCAAAGAGTTCAACACACGGCGAGATATTGAACAATTCTTCCACCGCCTTCGCCTCCGTGCCTACTTTCACAACCAAGACTCCCGCCCACCCTCTGACGACCCCTTCTCCCGCCTCCAACGCATCCACCTGGACAGCCCGTGCTGGCCTCTTACCCGTCCTCGATCTATTTATAGCCAACTGCCGCCGCGACATTAACCGACTCAACCTGTCCACCCCTCTAACCCACTCCAACCTCTCACCCTCAGAACGTGTAGCCCTCCACTCCCTCCGCTCCAATCCCAACCTCCCCATCAAACCGGCAGACAAGGGAGGCGCGGTAGTAGTTTGGCGCACTGACCTTTATACCGCTGAGGTCAAACGCCAGCTCGCGGACGCCTCCTCTTATCGTCCCCTCGACCACGACCCCCCCTCCCACCACCAAACCATCATCTCCCAGACCATCCATAACCTCATTACCTCAGGAGATCTCCCATCCACCGCCACCAACCTCATAGTCCCACAACCCCGCACCGCCCGTTTCTACCTCCTGCCCAAAATCCACAAACCTGACTGCCCCGGCCGACCCATTGTCTCAGCCTGCACCTGCCACACCGAACTCATCTCCGCATACCTCAACACGGTTCTGTCCACTTTAGTCCAAGAACTCCCCACCTACATTCGGGACACCACCCACGCCCTCCACCTCCTCCAGGAATTTCGCTTCCCCGGTCTCCAACGCCTTATTTTCACGATGGACATCCAGTCCCTGTACACCTCCATCCCCCATCATGAAGGACTCAAAGCCCTCTGCTTCTTCCTTTCCCGCCGCACCAACCAGTACCCTTCCATTGACACCCTCCTTCGACTGACTGAACTGGTCCTCACCCTGAATAACTTCTCTTTTCAATCCTCCCACTTCCTCCAAAGTAAAGGAGTTGCCATGGGCACCCGCATGGGCCCCAGCTATGCCTGTCTCTTCGTAGGATATGTGGAACAGTCCATCTTCCGCAACTACACTGGCACCAACCCCACCCCCCACCTTTTCCTCCGCTACATCGATGACTGACTGTATCGGCGCTGCCTCGTGCTCCCACGAGGAGGTTGAACAGTTCATCAACTTTACTAACACCTTCCATCCTGACCTCAAATTCACCTGGACTGTCTCAGACTCCTCCCTCCCCTTCCTAGACCTTTCTATTTCTATCTCGGGCAACCGACTCAACACAGACATCTACTATAAATCGACTGACTCCCACAGCTACCTGGACTACACCTCCTCCCACCCTGTAAAAACTCCATCCCATATTCCCAATTCCTTCGTCTCCGCCGCATCTGCTCCCAGGAGGACCAGTTCCAACACCGCACAGCCCAGATGGCCTCCTTCTTCAAGGACCGCAGATTCCCCCCAGACGTGATCGACGATGCCCTCCACCGCATCTCCTCCACTTCCCGCTCCTCCGCCCTTGAGCCCCGCTCCTCCAACCGCCACCAGGACAGAACCCCACTGGTTCTCACTTACCACCCCACCAACCTCCGTATACAACGTATCATCCACCGTCATTTCCGCCACCTCCAAACGGACCCCACCAACAGGGATATATTTCCCTCCCCTCCCCTATCAGCGTTCCGCAAGGACCACTCCCTTCGTGACTCCCTCGTCAGGTCCACATCCCCCACCAACCCAACCTCCACTCCCGGCACCTTCCCCTGCAACTGCAGGAAATGTAAAACTTGCGCCCACACCTCCTCCCTCACTTCCCTCCAAGGCCCCAAGGGATCCTTCCATATCCGCCACAAGTTCACCTGTACCTCCACACACATCATCTATTGCATCTGCTGCACCCGATGTGGCCTCCTCTATATTGGGGAGACAGGCCGCTTACTTGCGGAACGCTTCAGAGAACACCTCAGGGCCGCCCGGACCAACCAACCCAACCACCCCGTGGCTCAACACTTTAACTCTCCCTCCCACTCCACCGAGGACATGCAGGTCCTTGGATTCCTCCACCGGCAGAACATAACAACACGACGGCTGGAGGAGGAGCGCCTCATCTTCCACCTGGGAACCCTCCAACCACAAGGAATGAACTCAGATTTCTCCAGTTTCCTCATTTCCCCTCCCCCCACCTTGTCTCAGTCGGTTTCCTCAACTCAGCACCGCCCTCCTAACCTGCAATCCTCTTCCTGACCTCTCCGCCCCCACCCCACTCCGGTCTATCACCCTCACCTTGACCTCCTTCCACCTATCACATCTCCATCGCCCCTCCCCCAAGTCCCTCCTCCCTACCTTTTATCTTAGCCTGCCTGGCACACTCTCCTCATTCCTGATGAAGGGCTTATGCCCGAAACGTCGAATTTCCTATTCCTTGGTTGCTGCCTAACCTGCTGTGCTTTAACCAGCAACAGATTTTCAGCAGAATCGGTATTGAGCCATGTGCATTAGTAACTATGTCACAGAGACATGGACCCAACGCCTGAGTTTGAGATTCCAGAAAATGACCTCTCTTACCATCCCTTATGTATGGTTATACTCAGTAAAGCTTGTTAACATCCACATACACATGTCGGCCTGATCTAACTGCGTGATTTAATTTCCCATCTGAAAATGATGATGACCCACTGTTAAAACATGACGCTGAATCAGAATTTGTACTCGAGCCCTGCACTGAAGCTGAAATTTGGTAGTAAGCATACCTTTGTATTTGTTTGAATTTGCTAATTGTTCACTTGCAGCTCAAAGTACTGCTGCTTTGGAATTGGGATACACCTACCGCTGTTGTCGCCTCATTAAACATCTGATACAAATTCAAGGCAACAATTTTTCTGTTTTTGAATTCTGGTAATTATTTATCCAAATGTTTTGGTAGGGGTAGTGGGTGGATAAAAGTGCATCTTGCTGCTGCAGGATGCAAGGGTTGAACATTCCAGTGAAGGCCTTAATTAAACAGCATTTGCCGTGAAGAGCTTAGTTAGTTAAAACCTGATGAGTCACGATCCACCATAAGTGTATGCCAAGGTCACAGTCTTGCACCCTCGACAACAAAGTACTATATTCTTTACTACACTGAATGGATTTTTAATTGTGAAATCCAGAAGAGTGGGATTAGTCATGAGCAGATGAAAGTGTGTCTTGGCTGCAAACAGCAGTCTTTACTTTGTGTAGCTTTCCTCTGTTTTTGTAATGCATCATCCAAGAAAGTGTGCATTCAGCCCGAGTGAGAAGCGCAGATTATTAACCAAGAGTTTGCTCCGTACTTTGCTGAACTGCTGAAAAAAGAATTGGGCAAATATTTTGCAGCAATTCAGGGGAGACTGCGTCTAGGTACCAGGTAGTCTTGATTGACGTCTGAAATATGTAGAGTCGATTAAAATGTGGAGTTGGAAAAAGCACAGCAGGTCAAGCAGCATCAGGAGAGTTGCCATGTTGGGCAAGAACTCTTCATCAGGACATGTAGTAAAATGAAACATGTAGTATATTTCAATGTGACGTGCAGGATTTTGTTAAAACAAGCCCTTTCCCTCGTCAGTATACAAAACCTTACAATGGCCAATAAATGGCAGTAGTACTTGAAAGTGTCTTTTCCTCTCTGACTTCTGTTTGCTTGTCATACTGAGGAAGTCTGAATCTGAATTCTGAGTTAGCTTTGCTGTCAAATGAATACCGTGAAAAGGTTACATGTTGCTACTTCACCATCTTAGGTACAAGGTACCTAGGTACACATTTTTCAGTGCAGGTAGTTCTTCTGTAATGCGATGGTTGCGTTCTTGTGCAACACTGCATTATAGAAAAAATGCACTTTAGAAACAGCATTTCATTGAGTTATAGGTCGTTCAGCTATAACACATATTTTTAATGCAAATTTGCTGTAATGTGATTGATGAATTGGGGATGCCTGTTTCTAAAGTGCGAACTTCTAAAACATACATTGACTGTAACGCACTTATGACACCAACACTCAAGTGCTGTTTTTAAAATTTCTATAATGCAGTGTTGTACAAGAACATGACTATTGCATTAAAGAAGATATACCTGTACAGCCAGCGCACGTTTTAAAAGTTTGCATTTTAGAAACCGTGTCCCTACGTCATCAGTCGGGTTACAATGAATTCGCGTTAATGAAATGGGCATTATATCAGAATGACCTGTACAGGTTCTCAGAAAACAAGGGAAAAATAAATAAATAAGAAGTCCAGCATTACAAATTATATATAGAGAAATAAATTCGGAACGGTGGTCTTTCTGACTGAGTCCATGTCGGCACCCCGTCTCCAGTTCACAAGAGGCCTTGATTCCAGACTGCGCCAGACTTCATCTTGAGGCTGTCAAGGCCGGGAGATAGTTCTGGAATCACCTTGAGGCTTGAGATCCATGTCGGGAGACCACCACAGCAGGTCCCTGCTGAGGCTGAGAGTTCAGGACTTTGCCATGAAAAAAGGAGGAAGAAAAAAATGGACGGAGTGGCCAAACTCCAGTTGAAGCATCCTACCCTGACACCGTCTTTGGAAGCTCAATGCTGTGTAACAGAATATTGAGTTCACCTTATGTACCTGCTATTGATATTGGCCTCTGAGTGAGTGAGGTAAAAAATATTGGTATGAAATACTAATTGCTCTCAATCCCAAGAATTTGCCTCATTCAAACTGTAAAAAGCCCACTCCCAAGTGCCGTGTTGATTTTTCATTACTTAAGCTTTCAAACAGTTATCTGGTTATACAGACTATCGAGTAGTACAGGGGAAAAGGGGACACTTGTCCAAGTTTTTCACTTTACACTCAACAGGGCAGTTCACAAAAATACAAATTCATGGTGAAATCTGAGGTTGATACTGCATAAGAGGCACGTGCTGTGAGTGAAAACGAAATACTTGGACAGAATGTCTTTTCAGCAGTTTATGCTTTTCCTGTGATGTAGGCATTGCTGGCAAGGTCAGTATTGGTAGCATGTCCCTAATTGTCCTTGAGCTAAAAATTTTACTTGGCTATTTCAGAGAGCAATACAGATTTGGCCACTTTCACATACAGGTCAGGACGGATATGAATGATTGTCCCTCCCTAAAGGGACTTCACATGCCCAATGAGTTTTAATAATAAACTCTACTCGTTTCATGGTCTACCACCGCTGAGACTTGCTTTTATTTCTTGATTTATTGAACTTACATTCTGTCAGCCATCATGATGACTGTGTCTTTAGAGCATTAGCCAGGGTCTGAGGATTAGAAAATAAAACCAAGACCTGCCGTTGCTGCAGATCTGAAATAATAACACGCAATGCTGGAGACTGTCAGCAGGTATAGCGGTATCTGTGGAGAGAAAGCGAAATTAACATTTAGAATCCAGGGTTTTGTAGCTTGGATGACCATGAGGGTAACAAATGCTGGTCATTGATGTGGAATATATTAGACAGGAGCTTTCAGTCTTGGTATTTGTGCAGTTAAATGCTTCCTTCTAAAATCCCCCCCCCCCCCTCCATATTCTGGAGGAGGAAGTTGAGTCCGCTAGATACAGTTGCAAGTAAGCATGCCAAGAAAATGTATGGTGTTCTTTTGAAATTGAGGTAAATATTAATGCTTCGATACACCCACCCGCAACTGCAATGTTGATTTTTCATTAATCATTCCTAAAAACATTTCGTCACAGAGATGTACAGCACAGAAACAGACCCTTTGGCCCAACTTGTACATGCCAACCAAATATCCTAAACTAATCTAGTCCCATGAGCCAGCAGTTTGCCCATATCCCTCTGAACCCTTCCTATTCATATACCCATCCAGATATGCCTTTTTAAATGCTGTAATTGTACTAGCCTCCACCACTTCCTCTGGCAGCTCTTACCATACATGAATCACCCCCTGTGAAAAAGTGACCCCTTAGGTCCCTTTCACATCTTTCCCCTCTCACCCTAAACCTATGCCCTCTAGTTCTGGACTCCCCCACCCCAGGGAGAAGACCATGTCTATTTATCCTATCCATACCCCTCATGATTTCCTCCGGGTGCTCCGGTTTCATCCCACAGTCCAAAGATGTGTGGGTCAGGTGAATTGGCCATGCTAAATTGCCCGTAGTGTTAGGTAAGGGGTAAATGTAGGGGTATGGTGGGTTGCGCTTCGATGGGTCGGTGTGGCCTTGTAGGGCCAATGGGCCTGTTTCCACACTGTAAGTAATCTAATCTAATGATTTTATTAACCTCAATAAGGTCACCTCAACTTCCAACTCTTCAGGGAAAACAGCCCTAGCCTGTTCAGCCTCTCCCTATAGCTCCACCTCCAACCTTGGCAAAATCCTTGAAAGTCGTTTCTGAACCCTTTCAAGTTTCACAACATCATTCCGATAGGAAGGAGACCAGAATTGCATGCAGTATTCTAAAAGTGGCCAAACCAATGTCCTGTACAGCTGCAACATGACCTCCTAAGTCTGATACTCAATGCTTTGCCCCAGAAAGGAAAGCATACCAAATGCTTCTTCACTACCCCATCTACCTGTGAATCCACTTTCAAGGAATTATGAACCTCTACTCCAAGGTGTCTCTGTTCAGCAACGCTCCTCAGTCAATTGGCCATCTGATCAAGATCCCCTAGTACTCTGAGGTAACCTTCTTCGCTGTCTCTTACTCCTTCAATTTTGGTCTCATCTGCAAGTGTACTTATACCTCCTATGTTCACATCCAAATCATTATTTGGTTGTACAGAACTTCAAGTATTATGGGGGAAAAGGGACATTTCATCCAAGTTTTTCATTTTTCACTCATCAGGGCAATTCACAAAAAATACAAATTCACGTTGAAAGCTGATGTTGATACTGCATGAGAAGTGAGTGCTATGAGTGAAAATAAAATACTTGGACAAAATTTTGTTTCAACAGTTTATACTTGTCCTGTGATGTAGGCATTGCTGGCAAGGCCAGTATTGGTTGCATGTCCCTAATTGTCCTTGAGCTGAACGTCTTGTTCAGTTATTTCAGAGAGCAGTGAATATTCAGCCACTTACTGTCAATACAGAGTCACATACAGGTCAGAACGGGTATGAATGACTGATTTCCCTCCCTAAAGGGCCAGATGAGTTTTAATACTATTCCCTGCTAGTTTCATGGTCTGCCATTGCTGAGACTTGCTTTCATTTCCAGATTTCTACTTATTGAACTTACATTCCATCAGCTGTCATGATGGAAGGGTCCTGCTTGAAACATCGATTTTCCTGCTCCTCAGATGCTGCCTAATCTGCTATGTTTTTTCCAGCACCACACTCTGTCAAATCTGACTCTCCAGCATCTGCAATCTTCATTATCTTCCATTATCTAACATCTGACAGACAGCTTCCTCAATTCTGCAATGTTCATCCTTTGCCTCTCTGTTCACCTCTAGCTTCTCATTATGTGGCTTAACATCAGGCAAGGTTATATTATTCAATAATGCAGTATTTTGGAATATTGCTCTAGTGAAGCCGCTAAATGGATGCAAGTTAGACTTCAGTATGTTTTTTTTTACCTCTTTGCTCTCTTAAAGGCATAGTTTCCTTACAAAATGAATTTCCTTTCAGTCATGTCTCTGTAGTAACAAATTGTCTGCATCAAGTTCTTTGGCATTGGCATGTGGGCACCATCTAAAATGGGCACTGCAGACAATCCTGAATGAAGTAAGTGTTTATACCTTGGCAGCTTTTTGTTTTGTGTGGTCATCATATTCATCCTCAAATTATGATGATGAGATGAGTGCTTTAAATTCTATTGTTCAACTTGTTGACCTAGCCAAATGTCTGCTTTCTGATTTGCTGTTATCTGTAAGTTTGAATCTGCAGAAAATTTGCATAATATGAGGCATGACTATTTTTTTCCATGGGCCATGAGTTGATGCGCGTGTTGTTGAATGGTGATTGTGCTGATGTATGCTACTACAAATTCCTGTGAGTATTTTATTGTGCATATTCATATGTTAGAGGAGAAAGTGAGGTCTGCAGATGCTGGAGATCAGAGCTGAAAATGTGTTGCTGGAAAAGCGCAGCAGGTCAGGCAGCATCCAAGGAACAGGAAATTCGACGTTTCAGGTATAAGCTCTTCTTTAGGAAGATTCCTGAAGAAGGGCTTATGCCTGAAACGTCGAATTTCCTGATCCTTGGATGTTGCCTGACCTGCTGCGCTTTTCCAGTAACATATTTTCACATATTCATATGTTACCCAACTATCTCTCAATGTACAGGACAAAGTTTTCCTTGTTGGCTTTGACAATTGAGTCCTGTTCTTTTCATGAATACAACTCAGCAACGCCAAGACACTCTATCATATACTTGATTTCTGTGAAAAGGTGGAATGTTCCTTAGTCGACAGGTCAATGCAGTTTGTGTTATATCATTAAATCAATGGAAATAGGATGGCTTCATCTCTTCCAGTTTACAAAGAGTTATCGGTACTTGATTTGGAGTTAGCTCAGATTGGTAGAAGGGGAAGGGGTTAGGTGAGCTTGGTGGATTCTTAATCAGAAGATATATTTGTGCTTGCAACAGAGAAAGTAACAATAGTTTCTCTCTGCCTCAACACCTTGTTTCAGATCTTGAAAGAACAAAAGCAAGTTGTCAGATTGAATCTGAGTATAAAATTGGGAATTATTATTCCACATAGTTGCTGGTGAAGCTTGGAAGTGCAACTTTTAATCCGTGCGAAGTTGACAAGAAGTGGTTTATTTATAGTTGAAGAAAGCATATTCTGTTCCTGAAGCAACAATTCCTCTTGTCTGGACTTCAATTGGAATGGAAAATTATAGTGAAGCTTTTTTTTTCCTTTTTAACTTCACAACAATGACTGCATTTCAGAAATACTTAATTGGTTGTAAAGTGCTTTGAAAAGTCACGGGGTTGTGCAGGCCATTACATAAAAGCAAATCTTCGCAAATAATTGCAGTTGAGAGTGGAATTCAGTTGGAAGCCTGCCTTTTTTTTGTTGCTCTTTGCAGATAGAGTCTGTTGTTGCAGTCATCAAAACCTGCTAGGTTTCTTTCACTTACTTGTGAGGAGGAGAGCGTGTAGGTAAAAATGAGAGGGGAAACTTTGTGCTCTGGTGTTTAACTATAAGGGGCTTTTGAAATGCTTCAGAATTGAGGTGTACTTACTTTTGTCATCTTGCATCTTTGTGATCTGGTATCATCAATGCATGCAGAGCAAGTGCAGATTGAGGAGTGCAGTAGGTACTTGATGTATAACTGGTTTAAAAAGAAAAGAATAATCTGTATGTAATGAGAGTTGTTTTGTTGCCAATGCACCAGAACTATATATTTTGAAGGAAACAATTATGTAGTTTTGTTTGAGTTCATAACTGAAATTGTGATTGAGTTTGTTGGAGAGCACTTGCCCCTTGTTGGATTAGAAAGCTGTAGGGCATTCTGACCTTATGTTACCAGAAATACTTCTGTATGTTTTTAGTTCAAAAATCTGATTTTCACAGCTTAGAGTTAACTTTGTTTTTTGAAGAAGTGCGAACCCTAACTCTTGGGTTTGCTCACATTTCATTTTGGGTTTTTAATCATTTACTGCACCATTCTGGACCCAGACTTCAGGCTGTGCTATCTGTTACCATCTTCTGAAACTGTATGTCCTCAATAAACTTGTGGCTGGCTTTTTGCTTCACAGCTGCCTTTGGTGCCCTTGCTAACAGTGTACTGAGGACCATATCTACAGTGTAGCCTGCTGTGCCTCCAGAATGTCTTAACAGTAATCATTCTAAATATCCATAGTGATGTTTCATGATGGTCACAGTGTAAGTTAAAAGAGAGACTTACATTGATGTATTGTGTCTGCAGTCTTTGGATGTACTGAAGCACATTACTACCAATTATTGCTTTTGTTGTAGTCACTGTAGCAGAGCATGTAGGCAACCCAGCACGCACACAACTGAAAAAGATGGGATGGCATTCTGATTCACAATGTCATGCAGAGCTAACTTGTTCCAGGGGTCTAAATTACAGCTGAGAGATCTGAGGAGGTTAATTGTAGAGAACAGATGTGCATCATATGAGTTGGTTTCCTTTTTCTACCTCTTCCTATCTTTAATTCTGTGTACACAGTTCTACACATGTCTGCTATCCTCTCGGCACTATGTCCAGGAGACTGTGTGTCTGTCTGCCTGTCTCCTCCTGAAATGTACACTTGTACTTCAACCAGGTTTGATCTGTTGTGATTATCAATGGAAACTTTGGACTTTTCCTCTCGAACCCTCTGCCCAACCCTCTAACTACACTTGCTTTTTAGGTGACCTCGAAACATGGGGATTGATCTCTGTACCTTTACTGCTGCACTTGGCGAGATCAGCATAGACTGGGGATCCAAAAAGCAGTCAGATTTGTTCACTTACATACCTTCGCAAGTAAGAGTGCTGTTTGCCAGAGTCATTAATAATGTTGATTCTTTTACTGTTGGAGTGTAACGTTGCCTCCTTTTGAGATCAGGAATTGAGAGGAGAACATTTTTTTTGGAGCACACATTCTTGGTCTTATAGGTTGAGTGCTTAGCCTGCTCTGTGATCATTCAGTCATAAATTGGGAAGGTTAATCATTCCTAGGTTGATCTTTCCCCTCTTTCTCAGCTGGCTTGATGATTGGCAGAGAAGCCCTTGGCTATCTTGTTTTTCCATGTGGAGTTTTCTAGCTTTTCTGAACTTTGTGTAATTTGCAAATTAGCGACCTGTTGAATGACTGTTTACCATCATGGCCAGTCTGGAAAATGGTCTGATGCTTGCAATCACAGTCGTTCAGTCAGATCTCAATGCTGTATCCCTGAGAACAGCTACTGGACTCCGATTCCACAGGTCTCTGTCAAAAGTTTGCAATAATTAATGTCGCTTTCAGACCGGAGTAGTTGCGTTTTTGAATGGAAAAAGAATTAGCATTTTTATAGTTCCTTTCATGACCTCAGGATTTTGTGGGGCGCTTTATAGCTATTGTGATATTTTTAGAAGCTCCGTCCCTCTGGCAGCTAGTTTTTGTTTTTGTGCAGCAAGATCCCACAAAGAGTGATGTAGTCAATTGTCAGGCCACTGGGGGATTTCTCCAGCGCTGCTATGCATAGTGCCATGGGGCCAGTTCTATCTGCTCGAAGGGCAGACAGAGCCTCAGTTTACCACCTTGTTTGGATGTTGGCACTTGCAACAAGGCAGTTCTCTTGCTTGTTACTGCGCGGAATCACCATAACCTTGAAGGTGATTGAATAGATAATGCTGAATTTCTGCCAGGATTCTGGAAAAAGTGCATGATGACTTTAAAATATCAAAAGTTAATTTATTTTAATAGTCCTGAAAGTTTTAAAATAAAACATCGGTCGCTATGTGGCACGTTTGATTTTTTTCTTGAAATTTGCGTTCCATGTTCTGAATCTAATGTTTGGATAGTATTAAAATATTTGCAGATGAAAAAACTATTATGAACTTCAATGTTCAAGAATGCTTTTCAAAATGAATGTGTCTCAACTAGTTGTTGTCCATGAGAGTTCTGTATATGTACAACTTGATGGCCAATACTTTTTTGAGTATAGCCCTTAGCTATTGTTTTTGGTGTGTTGAATGACCTTTTCTGTTTTCTCTGTCTTCTCTGTTTAGTTTTTTTATATTGAACATTTGCTTGTTCTATGCCTATGTATCCATGAGTTCACTTAGTCAGTTAGTGCTGCTCTTACAGTTGTGGCATATTGTACTTTTTACCTGATATATTGCCATAAAAATGACAGTGTGCCATGGTGCCATTTATACCTGATGTACAACATCAGACCGTAGTCATTAAAAATAGCTATCCTTAGCTCAATTCACCTTTTGCTGCTTCTATCTTTCAGGTAAGCAGTGTGGTAGGAGGCAGCATTATTGAAGATTAAAAAGAAAATAATTCTGTTTATTTTTCCAATTCATTGTAATAATCCAAGTAAGACATCTGTTTTAATTACATTTTGCCTCACATTTGAATGTTACTTCAACTCCATGGGGATTTCCAGTTGGTAAATGCTTTTAGTATGGTTTACTCGTGAAGATCTCCATAGACAACAATAACTTCTTTTAAAAGAGATCAATTTCCCAAATGAACAATGAAACTAAATCAATGGACAAGGTTTCACTTTTCAAAACTTTTAGTGTTTGACAAAATGAACATTAAATAATAGGCAACTAATACATCAGACTAAAGAAAAAGATAAGTTTTATATTAAGAAACAGCATCAAAATTGGACTTGTGAAATGTTTTAACTCAATGCTACATATTTGCAAGAAGTATGGCACTAAAAGAACAGTCAAAATATTTCCCAGCAATACAGCAGGTATTCCCCTCTTTCCGCTATGCCAAGTAAATACTTCCAATGCCCTTTGACAGTCTTTCCACTTCACCTGAGCATTTCTGGATGTGATGAGGCACTCCTTGATGAATCTCAATTTGGAGATGCTGGTATTGGACTGGGGTGTACAAAGCTAAAAATCTCACAACACCAGGATATGGTCCAACAGGTTTATTTGGAAGCACTAGCTATCAGAGCGCTGCTCCTTCATTATGTGGTTGCACAGCCATCTGATGAAGGAGCAGTACTTCGGAAGCTCGTGCTTTTAACTAAACCTGTTGGACTATACCCTGGTGTTGTAGATTCATCAATTTAAAAATCACACTAGTCTTGTGGGTTACACCAGTTCAAATAATTTTGAATTCTAGCATTTACACACACCATTAAAAGGGTATTGGGTCCAATAAAATTCCTTTCTCCATAGAGAGCTTTTCTTCTACTGTCTCTACTTTTTTAATGTATAGAAACATGGTCCTGGGGAAAGTTCTAATTCTTCCCTTGCCTGTGTCTCTGGAGCTGCTGGTCTTCATTCAGCAAGTTAGTATGAGAGTGTTAAAACTGACACCTGCCACTCTAATAGGTTTCTATTTGAGCTTCTTGCCTTGCGGCAATCTAAAGTCAAATGTGTCACTTCCCCAAACCAAGTTGCTCATTACTATTATGTCCTTTCTATTTTCAAGTTTCTATTATACCCTTTTCAGAATGTTCTTGCACTAGGAGATTTAATGAGACGTTTTAAAATGTAATCATCTCACAATTGACTACATTCCTCTCAGTTGTTAGGGGGAGTTTTATCTGTGATGTTGCAGTCCGTCTTCAAGCTCAGTAAATTAGATTGTATCTTGAGATCAAATGTTCATTGATTTATTAATCATAAATTTCATGCAGTAACATTGAGGTGCACACTTAAACCATAGCACTTGTTGCCATCTGCATTTTTTGAGGACTCAAACTCCGTTCTGTTCCTAATATTTAGGTTAGCCAACTTCTCTCTCTCCAGAACTTCAAGCCAGACATCTGCTGATGTCAGGAACTATTTAACGGTAGTATCCAGGACCCAAGTCCAGGATTCCTCAATCACTTTGCTCGGTTTTCTGATGCTTTTGAGTTTTTTTCCCCTCTTTTAAGGGTTGGGCTGGGTCAAGTTGTGAACCTGGTGGGTTCCATTGTGGTGGGAGGCATGACCGACTGCTTCACAACTTTGAGGGAGTCGAGCCGCTGGACTTTAAAGGTTTCCGCTTCATGCTAAATGATCTGTCGCGAACCATAATCTGGATGAGAGAATTATCTGAAAAGTAAATGCAAAAGGCTCTCTCATGGCATGTTCTTGGCCACTGACACAGAAACAAATGGCTCGATAGTGGAACTTGACTATGAAAACGCCAAGTGATTCATACAAGTGATGAACTGTGATTCATACAAAATTCTGCTACTGGGCAATAAAATTGTCATTCATCTAGATCCTTTAAAATTTCAATAATTGAAACCATAAGGCAGTTAAAGCCACATAACTGTATGTAAACAAACTTGATGGAATTATTTGAGATGGACATTTCGGCTGTCAATCAAACAGATTCCTGGGTGCTTCAACCTTCTAAAGGTCCACTGTTCCCCCAAACATACCAAGCCAAGGAAAAAAAAAGCAGGTGCTGGAGAAACTCGGCAGATCTGGCATCGTCAATGGAGACAGAACCAAATTAATGTTTTGAGTCAAAACCAGAGCCTTTCCACTTGTGATGTTCCTCACTTTGTGTCACCACCTGATGTTCGCTTGTCACTGGGAAAGTTTCTAGGTAAGCTACTGTGAAGACTGACAGCCAACACCTGTTTGAATGCCTCTCTCATTTCTTTGCTTCTCATTATCAATTCCTCAGACTATCTCTCTGCTTGGAGGATCAGCATTTCGCTTTTGTTATTCATTTTCATTTATATAGGCCGTTTGGTATAATGCACATTTTGTCAATATGAATTGGCTATAACGTGATTGAATTCTGAATGCTGTTTTGATGATGCAAACCTTCTACTGAGTGGGTATAGTTAGTGGTTTTCTAGAGCGGTTTCCCATAACATGGGGTTGCAGTGGAACACAACTGTTGCATTGTAGCAGAACCACCTGTACTTGTGGAAACTCCTACCAGCTGGCATTCTCTCATACACTGCTTTCTGCCTCCATTATCTTTTTGGTTATTGTTCACTGGTTTGTAAAGTGTGTCCAGTCCTCTAACGTACCACACCTCTTTGCAGGTTTGTGCTTCATCTTGCTTTCTGTCCAACAAGTCCTAGACTTTGTTGCCTGCAGCCAATGCAGCTGCTCCTGCAGTTTCCCCAACCTCAAGTCTTTGTGAGTAAATCTCACCTGCCAGTTTAGTGGCAAGTACCTTCACATCATCAATACCTAGTAAACATGGATACACCCCTCCCCCACACACATGCCACACGCACCCCCAACCACACACATTCCTCCCCCTCCTCACGCACCCCTCCTCCACACGCACCCCTGCAAAAACACCAACTGTTGTCTGTGCACCCTTTCTTACAAATTGCAAATTCACTGAACGATAGACGCCAAAATGTGATGGTGCATCTCCAACAACATTCTCTCTCCATGTCAAAATCTGCCCAAGATGTAGTTCAGTTTCGCCCCAGAATTTCCGTAGTCACTATTTCTTTTTAAGAGTTTAGTTATGCTTCCCACGTAACAAACAAATGTTGATTGGATTTTTGTTTATATTGTGGTAGTGTTCGCATCAACAGTAATACATGAGCATGCAAGTCGGTTTCCTTTTGAAGTAGAAAATTGAAATATTGAAGTGATCATGAAGGAAAAGCTTGCATTTGTATAGTGCTTTTTGACCCCAAATTCCAAAGTGCTTTACAGTCAGTGAAGCATGAAGAATATTTGAATTCGTCAATATACTGTTCGGTGCCTGCCCACCACCACCCTGCAGAACACTTGGAAATTAATTCATCGCCTTGTTAATTGTGGCCTCCCTTTATCCAGAGTTAGACTGATTTTTTAATTGATCATGTGTTGAAGGGCCGTGGGGAGAAGGCAGAAAAATGCGGGTGAGGAGCATGTCAGCCAAGATCGAATGGTGGAGCAAACGTGATGGACCAAATGGCCGACTTCTGCTCCTATATCTTATGAACTAAGATCCTTATTACGTACATTTATATGTTAAGCAGGCACAGTTTAGGGTATTTCAAAGTTCAGCACAAAATGCATTTTTGTCAATTAAATGTAGCATACTCTAGTCATAATTGCGTGCATAACCTGTGGGAATTCAGCACTACTGTCTGATCGATTAGAATAGAGCCAGAGCATTTTGCTTTATACTAAGTGCTTTCTCTGTATGGGATGGGTGAGGTGGAGAGGGGGAGGGATGGATTTGAAATAATGCCGCACTAAAATTCGAAGGATAGAAGTGTGTGGCTCTGTGACAGATCTTTATTTGAATTTAGGTAGGTTTCCTGTTCTTGTGTTGTTTTTTTTAAGCAGTTTGGCATCTGGTGTAATCCCAGGTGGTCCATGCTGGTTCACAGGCAACATTGGACTGCATTATAAGGCAGCAATGTAACAGAACTATCGTCATGCTGCAAGTAATTAGTTGTCACCTCGACTTGCATGTGTCATGAATTCAGTACCTACACCAGAATGTGTCGCTGTCTTCTAAATGACAAGTGCTATTTCTTTTCCCTTTTATTTCCCTTGTCAGACTTCCTGCTTTTTTTTTGCTGGCGGAAGTTGAAGAGTGCATGGTGACAGATGGCAGGGCATCAGAATGTGTCACCAGGTATTTAGGTCAGAAGATCTGTGTACACAAGCAAGCATGTTCACTGTGGAATTCCACATGAAGTAATACAGGATGCATATCTTTGAAATTTTGAGTTTTGGTGGCTTAATAGAGATAGAAAATGTGGATGTTATTCCAGAAAGGTAACCATCTATGAACCGTGATACAAATGACCAGCCCTGTGCAAGTTTGGCCTCAAAGTTATCTGAGATTTGACTCTTAAACTAACAGCCAATTAGTAAGTTTCAAGATACACCGCACATTTCCTTACTCTCTGCCTCACTAGTCCTGGGTTGGCTTTGAACCCCATTCTGGATTAATGGTGCTGGAAGAGCACAGCAGTTCAGGCAGCATCCAAAGTGCAGTGAAATCAGCGTTTCAGGCAAAAGCCCTTCATCAGGAATAAAGGCAGTGAGCCTGAAGCGTGGAGAGATAAGCTAGAGAAGGGTGGGGGTGCCTGAAACATTAGCAAGTCTAGATCTTTTTAGGTAGAGAACATATAAACCTTGATCACTGGTAATATCAGAGAAGATAAATGGTTAACTGCTTCATTGAAAGAATATGTCTTGATGCTATGATGCTAAGTCCATGTAAATCTTAGCTTTGTATTTAGTAATAATAAGTGGACATGGGCATATATTAAGATGTACAGTCCTGCACTGGTCCGTGGCTCTCCTCTTTGAAAGAATGTAAATATTGTAAGTGAATGTTCAGCTTTGTTAATTTTGAGTAGTGCAGAGGAAAGCTGGCATACAGTGCCTGCAGACTGCACACAAAACTGATGGAA
Organism: Hemiscyllium ocellatum; assembly: GCF_020745735.1. Lineage (NCBI taxonomy): Eukaryota > Metazoa > Chordata > Chondrichthyes > Orectolobiformes > Hemiscylliidae > Hemiscyllium > Hemiscyllium ocellatum. The sequence continues at coordinate 42,697,402 of NC_083408.1, forward strand.
GTTTGCATAGTTGAGTTGAAAAGTGCGGTATTGGAAAAGCGTAATGGTTCAGGCAGCGTCCGAGAAAGCATGAGAATCGGTGTTTCGGGCATAAACCCTTCATCAAGCAGTGATTTTGAGTTTGTCCTGAGAAATCATGCAAGTATGCGGCAATAGTTGATCTTGCAAAGTAGAGCATTCAGTAGTTACACTCCTTTTAAAGCTGAATTGGGAGTTCAGTTCACTATTGAAACAAGGGCCTGGATAGAAATCTTTGTTACGCATCCTTGGAGAATTGGCATGTCCAATATGTTCTATTTTAATCACCCTGCATGATCCCCAGCATCAGAGATATCGAGTTCTAGGACTCTGTTCTCTTTTTCTGCTCGTCCTCTGCTCTTTCCTTTCCTCCCACTCTTCTGTCTCCCTCCCTGCCATCATTGTACTCTTCCTTCATCTCTCCAAAACTTGTTTTCTGCTCTCTGTAACTTTTTCCTTCCCACTCTGTCTTTCTCTTCCCAGCTTCCCATTCTGTTGTCCCCTCCCTCCATCCCAGGTGTCTCTCTCTCTCTGTTGTACTTCCCCCTTTTCTCCCTCTTTGTTCTCTCCCTTCCTTCTTTCTTCCTTCATGTCTTTCCCTCTCCCTTGGAATCACACAGCATGGAAACAGGCCATTTGGTCCAACTAGTCCATTCTCCCGACATGTTGTTTCTCTGCACAGTTTTGACTCTTTTGTTTTTTTATCCCCCTGCTCCCAAACTAAAGGTCCCTGAGGCAAACCCCTGAAACTTCCTCTCTGTTGTTGTACCTACATTAAATGGATTGCACTGGCTGACAAAGGCAGCTCACTCTCATCTTCTCAAGGGACAGATCATAAGTGTGGGGCTAGCCAGCAGTCAACCCATCCTGTCCGTGAATAAAACGAAGAAAAAATAATACTTCATCCCCTTACGGGCTTGCATGTATTCTGTCAACATTTTTAAAATTAGACATGTAGTTGATTAATGTGACAATCACCAGGTGCTCTGTTGAGTGTTGATCAAGGGATAGATATTGAGGAAGAGCAAGAATACTCCTGGATGCCAGTCAGGCAGGTAAGATCTCCATTTGTTGTCTCATCCAAAACAATAGCATCGCAGACAGTCCACGACTCCCTCAGCATCACACAGGAGTCTCAGACTTGGCCTTTGCACTTGACCTTGTGGTTTGGAGGCAAGAATGGAGAGTTGTGATTCACAGATCGAGAGGCCATGAGATTGAGTGACAGGTCTAACTTGTACTTCTATGACATGGTGCACTTTCCTCCAGCACACATTGCTGATTAATACTACAACTATAAAACCATGTAACGTCAACAGGGGGTCTGTTAGAATGTAATAAGGAGGAACAGTAGAAAGAGATTGGACAGTGGACGAAGACAAAAGGCGTTGTTGTTCTGCGCTCTGAGTGATTTATGCACCTGTTAACACCACACTGTGGGGAATTGATTTCAAAAGCCAAGTTTCTTTGATTAGTTTGAACTTGGAGTAAGGCTTCGTTGTAGTTGCAGTGGATTTTATTGCATGCAGATAGTTTTGAATATTGCCCATTGTAACTAAAAATAGCTTGACTTCAACTGATTACCTAACACAGAGTTTTTAAGATTGTGCTTTGGAGCAAATGCTGACTCTTGAGTTTTTACCTCTGTATAAAAGTTTAGCGTTGTTTACAGGACAGAAAAGAGGCCATACAAACCAATGTGTCCATGCTGCCTCTATGTAGAGTGAGTCCATCATTCTCATTCCCTCTGTAATCTTGTGGCCTTCCAGTTTATAACCTTCAAGTGCCTATCCAATTTCTTGGTGAAAGTGTTGGTAGACATGGGCAGCCATGATGTGGGTGTGCAGGTGTTGGACTGGGGTGGACAAAGTTTAAAAATCACACAACACCAGGTTATAGTTCAACACGTTTGTTTAGAAACACTAGCTTTTGGAGTACTGCTCCTTTGTCAGTTGGTTGGAGGCTATCCCACTAGTTACCTGACAAGGGAGCAACGCTCCGAAAGCTTGTACTTTAAAATAAACCTGTTGGACTATAACTTGGTGGTATGTGATTTTTAACTTTGCTTGCATGGGCAGTAAGCCTGAGGAAAGCACATGCAAAATGACACAGATTTAGTGGGTACATGTTTTGAAAATGACAGCTGGTCCTGTGTGGTGAAGGAATATTGCCTGAGATGCGGAGCTTTCTTTGGCGTTAACTTGCCTGTGCTTTTCTCTTGTGATATATTCAGGAAATTGCCAGCAGGATGTGTGGGGCGCAGGTGGGAAAAGGAACACTGAGCTCAAGAGAGATCTCATCTGATATTGGAAAAGAGATTTAAAAAGAAATACAATATCTTAGAAAGCAGATGTAGATGATGATATGCAATTAATGGTGAACGTTTTAAGAACAGAAGTGAACAAGCACTGTTTGAGTTAAAAATAATTGCCAGTGTTGTTTCTTTCTTTACTAAATCTGAATGGAGGATTGATTTTGATTTGATTTATTGTCAGGTGTATTTTGTTACAAAATAGTGAAAAATGCTGTATAGTGTGGGGTCTCTCAATGTGCAGTGTAAATACAAGGCAGCTTGTTCATGGAATATGTAGAATGTATAGCAGAGAATCAGATGATTTTAGCCTATTTGAACTGTGTTTATAAACAACAACATATGAGCTTTGCCTTCTATCCATTCTGTACCTATGCTGTTATCTAGTTCTTCCTTGAACACAACTGGTTGCCACAGCACGACCTACCTCTGAATAAATTTACTCAGTGACCCTGCCTCCTGAAGCAAAGTTTCAAAATTGCACAGCCCTCTGAAGAAAGAGATTTCCTCTTCATCTCTGGCTTATAAAAATAAGCCCATGTACAGTCAGAGTTGTACAGCTCAGAAACTGACCTTTTGGTTCAACTCCGTCCATGCTGACCAGACATCCCAATCTGACCTTGTCTCATTTGCCAGCACTTGGCCCATACACCTCTAAACGCTTCCTACTCATGTACTCATGCAGATGCCTTTTGAATGTTGTAATTGTACCAGCTCCACCATTTCCTCTGGCAGCTTGTTCCATACATGCACCACCCTCAGGGTCAAAAGGTTAAACCCTACATGCACACACCGTCCCCCACCTGGGTCCTTTCCTATCTATGCCCTCTAGTTTTGGGCTCCATTACCTGAGGCAAAAACGCCTTGACTGTTTACCCTAACATGACCCTCATAATTTAATAAACCTCTCATGTCACTCTTCAGCCTCTGGTGCTCTGGGGAAAGTAGCCCAAGTGACTCAGCTTCTCCCTCTAGCTCAAACCCTCCAATCCTGGCAACATCTTTGTAAAGCTTTTCCGCAACTTCAAGTTGAACAACGTTTTTCCTATAGAAGAGTGACCAGAATTGTACGTAGCATTCTAGAAGTGCCCGATACAGCTGCAACATAACATCCCAACTCCTATACTCCATGCACTGGACAATGAAGGCAAGCATACCAAACACTTCCTTCACTACCCTGTATATCTGTGTCTCCACTTTTGAGGAACTGTGTACCTGCACCTCAAAGTCTCTTTGTTTGGCAACACTCCCCAGAGCCCTATTGTTAACTGTATAAGTTCTGCCCTGGTTTGCCTTACTAAAATGCAGCACTTCACCTTTATCTAAATTCAGCTCCACCTGCCACTCTTCGGCCCATTGGCCCATCTGGTCAAGTTCTGAGATGATAGTCTTCACTGTCCATTCCTCCAACTGTTTTGGTGTTATCTGCAAACTTAGTAAACATGTCTCCTATATTCACACTCAAATCATTTACAGAAATGATGAAAAGCAGTAGACGCAACACCAATCCTTGCAGCACACTGCTGGTGACAGGCTTCCAGTCTGAAAAGCAATCCTCCTCCATCACCCTCTGCCTCCTACCTTCAAGCTAATTTTGTGCTGAATTAGTTAGGTCCCCCTGGATCCCACATGATATAACCTTACCAACCAATCTATCATGCGGAACCTTGTTGAATACTTTGCTGAAGTCCGGGTAGACAATGCCTACCACTCTGCCATCGTAATCTTTGTTGTCACTTGTTGAAACTAACTCAATTAAGTTAGTGAGACACTATATATTTCTTTCACACAAAGCCATGCTGACTGTCTCTAATCAGTCCTTGCCTTTCTAAGTGCATATAAATCCTGTCCCTCAAAATCCACTCCAACAAGTTAGCCATCACTGACGTAAGGCTCACTGGTCTGTAGCTCCCTGGCTCTTCCTTCCAGCCTTTCTTAAATAAAGTCACCATGTTAGCCAACCTCCAGTCTTCTGGAACCTCTGCCATGGCTGTCAATGATACCAATATCTCAGCGAGGAACCCAGCAATCTTCTCCCTGGCCTTGCACAGAATTCTTGGAAACACCTGATCAGATCCTGGAGATTTATCTTCCCATTTATGCACTTTAAGACCTCCAGCATCATCTCTTCTATAATATGAATCCTTTCGAAGACGTTATTATTTATTTGTCCAAGTTCCCTAGCTTCCATGTCCTTCTACATAGTAAATACCTATGAGGTGGATGGCTCTACAGCTGATGGAGCAAGTCGGGCAAAGAATCTTTTGGGAAATCACTGATTCCCATTGCTTTGGTTTCTTAATTACCTGTTCCCATATTCTCACACACAACTCAAAGACCACTGAAACATAAATATGTCCAGCAAGTAGAGCTTGGCAGCACAGAGGATGATAACTTGGCTCAGCATGTTTGCCCCAGCTCTTGGAGAGATAAAAGATCTTGTTCTTTTATTGAATTATAATGAGGGTTGGCAAGTCCATAGTTTCTTGTTATTTTCTCTATTATGTTATCACCAAGTTTTGTGGGAGGTACATGCCGGTGAATTGGCTGTCAATGTTTTAAACCCCTTGTTTAGTTGCAATAAAAAAATCAGTCTTCTCAGCACAAAGTTACGTGTAAAATGTAGTTTACTAGTTCAAAGTGAAGGTGCCGATTATATGGTTTTCTCAAGTAAAAGATTGAGGAATTTTATTTCCTGCTAACCTTGAGAAAGATTTTGAAACACTACATCAAATATGCACACAAACTCAGATGTAAAGTTTAACAAGGGGATGGTGCCTAATGCAGGCGAGAAGGCAAAAGAATAAGCAGTTTAAATGTCTTTAGATTCATGAATATATTCCATTTTAACCTGAGAGCATGGCTGTTCCCAGTGCAGTCATTGAAATCTATGAATTTCCTTAAATGACTGGTTGCTTCTCTGATTTGCTTTACACTGGCTGTTGTCAGCCAAGTGGCTGAGAGTCAATAATGAGTGTGTGTACCAGTTCTGCTGTCATAAATCCAGCTTTTCCCCAGTCTTTGTTCTGATGTGTCCAAAGCAGTTGCCTGAAATATAGTTGAATTGTATATCCCCTGTGTCTGGCATTCTTTTTGCAAGCTGGATTACTTACAGGTGGCTTTCATATTCATGACATGAAACATATCCAGAAAAGTATAAATTAAACAGGAGAGACTGATCTGAGTAACTGGTTTCAGTCACTGTGAAGAAATGTTAATTTCATTTCAACCGAGTCCTTGTGATTGATCACCTGACCATCTGTTGAGTCAGTTCATGAAACCAATGTGGCCATCTTAAGTCAGTACTTATTTGTTCTTTTTAAAGCTATTTTACACCATGTAAAGTGTGGGTATTAAAAAAAAACATTTTTAAGCCCTACATTATTGATGGTAATATCTCAGCAAATCAGCCAACCAATCAGCACGCTTTACTCCTGTACTGTAAATTGTTGTGATCGTTTGAAACTTGGCATTCTTGCATGAGTCCTGATGATTGCAAAGGGAAAAGGCTCTCTTTTCAAGAATATGGAAATTACTAGTTTCCAATCTGCTAATCTTGTCGCACAAGCCTGTACAAACATTCATGCATGTACCTTGGAGAAGATATTGTTGAATCAGCATCCAACTTTTTTAGACAATAGTTTCTCTTGTTTTGACTGCTTGCTTTGCTCATTCCATTTAAATTGTTGTCCTCTGGTTACTGATCTGCTACCTGTTTTCTGCCCCATTTTTCGAACAGCAACAACACACAGCCAGTGAAAACTCGGTTGGGGTTTGGGTTGAGCAGAACTGATTGCACTTTGGCTGACCCTGCTCAGCACAACCAGTGGATACTGTGACGGTTGGAATAGAGGCTATAAAAGCAGCTATTTCCAGTCTGGGTGCGATATCCAATTATCCATTTGTTCATGCAGTTTGGTTCCTGGTGGCTTAAGAGTGGAGTGTCACCAGGAAAATGAAAACTATTTGATCTACAAGTCCACAGCACATCGATAAGAAACAAAGAAAGAAATGTTGTTGCTTGCTCGTTACCTATCATTGTGTTGCTGGTCAAAGCACAGCAGGCCAGGCAGCATCTCAGGAATAGGGAATTACTGGCCTGCTGTGCTTTGACCAGCAACACATTTTCAGCTGTAATCTCCAGCATCTGCAGACCTCATTTTTTACTCGTTACCTATCATTGTCAAGAACATGGATTTATGAGTGGAATGTACAAATTTAACACGACTTTTTTTAATTTTTAAGGAAAATATTATGTCCATTGCTGCTTTGGTGCTATCCCATACTTGGTACATAATTTAATGTATCATTCCAAAACAGAACTCCCTTTTGCCCGTTACTGTGTTGTTGTGGAGATCATGTGCAAATGCCTTTTGTTTTTCTTCTGCTTCCCTGTGGCTTAGCTAGGATCAGGAATTTGCTATATATGAACATGACAGCTTAGAATTGGAGATCTTCGAATTTAAAATCCCTTCTTTCACACAGTGAAGTGAACAAAAGATCGCTTGGCTCTTGCCTAAAGGTTTAGAGGTTCAGGAGATGAGCCAGGACTGAAGAAATGTCAATTGTATTAGCTTGGATTGAGGCTTGTTTAACACAGAAGATGCAGAGTCTGGATTAATGGGTCAATCTTTTGTTTGGAATGACAGAACTAAACAAGTGTCACAAGCACTCCTAAGGCCTCAATTAATTACCATCTAGGTTCTCGACTTGGAGAAAGGGGCAGAGTGTAATGCTTCCAAATTTGCTGACAATACAAAAATAGGTGCGACGACGTGTTGTGATGTGATTATAAGAAATTTGCAAAAGGATAGAGATGGGTGGAGTGAGTGGTGTGGACTTGAGAGCTGGAGTTAAATGTAGGAATGTGAAACCATGCACTAAAGGGAAAAATAAAAAAACGGGCTATTTCTTAAATGGAGAGAGTCTCCAAAAAATAGCAGTCCAGAGCATTTGGGTGTTTTGTGTGTGTGAAACGCAGGTGAAGCAAGTAATTAAGAAGGCTTTTCTTGTTAGGGGATTGGAGTTTAAAAGTTGGGGAAGTCTTGATACTACTGTGCAGGGCGTTGATGTTGTCATACCTGGAGTACTGTGAATAGTTTTGATTCCTGTAATGAAGAAAGGATTTACTTACACTGAATGTAGTCTTTTAAAAAAAAGCTTCACTAAGCTTCTTAAAATGAAAGTTTTGATTTCTAAAGTGTGGCTAAGCAGGATAGAACTTCTATTCAGTAGAGTTTGGAAGACAGAGTTGATCTTATTTAAACATGTAAGATTCTGAGGGGATAGACAGGGTTGATGTTGAGACGACGTTTCCATGAGTGGGCTGGATCTCCAATTTAAGTGGCTTCCTTACAGAATAAGGAGACGTGAAGAAATGTCTCCTCCCAGAAACTAGTGAATCTGTGTCGAAATCTGTACCCAAGTGAGTTGTGGAAGCTAGAGACTGATAGTATTTAAAGAGGAGGCAAGAAAGGTTTTGAAGTAAGAGGGAGTTGAAGCCTGTATGGTCAGGTCAGCCATGATCTTGAATAGCAGGCCAGGCTTGAGGGATGGAATAGCTTACTCCTGCTCCTATTTCACAGCTTGTGTTCTAACTACATAGTAGTTTTTTTGAAAGACAAGTTGTGCTTAGCAAAGTTTGGAATGTTCTTGAGCATGTGGTTGGTTTAGAGAGGTCAAGGAATGTACCATATGTAATATGTATACATACATACATACATACATGCAATGGCTCATTTATAAGTAGTGCCCTTAACATTTCACCTTGTCGTGAAAGCTTGTTTCAATCTGAGACCTTGACTCTGTTTTTCTCTCATCAGATGCTATTAGCTAGTCTGTGGAGAGAGAAACAAAGTTAACGTTTTGAATCCGCCAGCTTTTTTTAAAAGATGGAATCTATCCGAGGAGTCATTGCACTCGAAGCATTCACTTTATAAAGATGACTTTAGTCATTGTCATGGTCATTGGATACATTAAAATGCTTTACGGCCAATGGCATTTTTTCTGAAGGATAAGTACTTTGGTAAAACCGGTAATGTGACAGCTAATTTGTGCTCCAAAAGCTCCTTCTAAATGCAATGAGATAATGAGCAAATAATCTCCTTTTTATGATGCTGAAGGATAAGTATTGACAATGTCATCATCAGTAATTCAGCTGCATTCCCTCATGATATTCCCAGAAGACAAGTGGGGCCTTGGCTTAATGCATCACCTGAAAGACAGAACCTCTGGTGCTGTCTAAGACTCAACAGGAGCAGATAATTGAGCCCATTGAGTCTGCAACACCATTCAATATGATCATGATTGATTTGATGATCTCATTCTCTTGCCTTTTCCTTGTCATCCCTGATTTCCTTACTGATGAAAAATCTTCCTGAACCTTGAATATGCTTAGTGACCCAGCCTCTATATTACTCTGTGGTGAAGAATTTCATTCATTTACCACCTTCTGAGGGAAAGAAACTCCTCCTCATCTTGGTCTTTAAATGGGAGACCTGTTATTCAGAAATTATGTCCCTTGGTTCTAGACTGTCCCTCATGAAAGTAGACCCCTTTGTTTCTAGGTAAAAACAATGACTGTAGATGCTGGAAACCAGATTCTGGATTAGTGGTGCTGGAAGAGCACAGCATCCGAGGAGCAGTGAAATCGCCATTTCGGGCAAAAGCCCTTTACTGCTCCTCGAATGCTGCCTGAACTGCTGTGTTCTTCCAGCACCACTAATCCAGAATCCCTTTGTTCCTACCCTGTCTTGTTCTCTAAGATTCTTGTGTACTTAAACAAAGTTGTTTCTCACCTATATTCCAACAAGTTCAGGCCTGATCTGCACAACTTCTCCTCATACAGTCGCTCCAAACCTGGGATCTGAAACCTGGGACTACCTCCAATGCCAGTATGCCTTCGCTTAGATGAAGGGCCCAGAGCTGTTCACTGTATTCCAGCTGTGGCCTGACTAATGCCTTGTATAGTTTGAGCAAGATCTCCCTGCACTATTTTTATGTTCAATTCCATTTGAATTAAAGGCCAACATTCCATCTCCATTCCCTCTTGCCCACTAAACTTGGAGTTGTAGCTTTTTGTGTGTCATGGGGAAGGACTACCAAATCCCTCTGTTTTATAGCTTTCTGCAGTCCTTCTCCATCTAAATAATGTTTAGCTCCTTTACTCTTCCTGCCAAAATGCATAACATTATGTTTTGCCACATTATAATCCATCTGTCAAGTTTTTGTCCTCTTGCTTAATCTGTCTATATCCCTCTGTAGACTGTGTCTCTGCCTTATCCCTTGCCTCCCCACCTATTTCTGTGTCGTTAGAGGCTAGCATGCTGCCAACTCAGCTATGGCTGATGATTCTGATGCTGTGAATGAAAAATTGAAATGGACACTGGGGTCAGATGCAGTTGAACACAGGAGGCCCCCAAGGTGACTTAGTTTGGGTGGGGAAGTCACAGTGAAGTAAATACAAGCTCAATGGGAGATTGCTGAAAGGAGTTGAACTAAGTCCTGGTAGGGTTGCTTAAATGTATTCCTGGAACTCTGATCATATGACTTACTCCAACACTCAGTTGGCCAGCACATTTCCATAGCAGGCAAAAAGACCAATTGATAATGCTGGACTGTCAGTCAAACAGTTGTTTCCACCCCCTTTTTTTTAAAAAAAGAAGCTCTTGTAAACAGACATGCTCAAAGAAAGCTGCATTTAATTGTTTTTTTTTAACATGTTCGTTTCTCATTTATTCCCAGGGTTACTAACGACTGTGTCCTGGCGATAGATTTTCAAATCCTGAAGACTCTGGGTCAATCCTTGAGGCATTGCAACTTTAAACAAGTCGCTTCGGTATTCTGTGAAGGTATGAGTACAGGTTACTAACATCATCATTTATATCTTAGGGACGAAGGCAATGCTCTAAGAGCCCAGATGTGGTGATAAATTGTACAACACACGTGAGGCTGCACCTGGAATTATGGGAATTCCCTTGTTGAGTATCTTAAGCTATAAAGTATCTGTGATAATCGACCTTGAAATGATCATGAGCTGTTGAGAAATGGGGACTATTTATCCTCACGCAGAGAAGGTGAACATGAGATTGAAGAGACAACTCAGGAGTGTTGATAGGACTTAAATGAAAGTACTGTTTACTCTGGTTATGGAATACCTGGCAAGCACCCGTCAAATTAAAACAACTCCGAGGTGGAAGGGGATTGTTGAGGTGAAAAATTCTTCAAAGTGGATTGCTGGGTATTGCCTTGCTGCAGACTGTAATTGAAGAAATTTAGTCCATGCTTTGAAGGAAAAAGAAACAACTAGAACGTGACAGTGCAGTACAGGCTGGTCCTTCGGTCCTCAATGATGCGCTGACCTGCGAAACCAGTCTAACACTACACTATTCCGTTATGTTTATCCAATAACCAAATATGGAGGAAGTAGAGAATAAAATGGTATTGTGGAGGGGTGGTGGGGGGGTTGCTGTAGGAAGCAGTCACATAGGAGAGAAGGGAGAGGTGAATGATTTTTTGTTTGACTCTGCATATCAAAAGCATCGAAACAATGGGAGGGATCGTCCCCACCTTTTGTACTGTAAACTGCTCTGACCCTCTGCAAACTTTAAGTCTGGACTTAATGAATGTAGTGTGACCCTACTGTTACAGATGGGACACCAGATAGTTTGAGGCAAACTGAGCATGGTGGTGATTGGCCTGTGCAGAGCAATCTACTCCGCGAAGGAGAAAGGATGCGTTATTTATTTATTTTCAACTTTCAAATAGCTTAGTTGTTAAATGTCCCAACTGAGTATCCTTTCAATGCATTTCTCTCTCTTTTTAAAGTGATCTCTGAACTGTGGCCTGTGTTTAAATGACAGAATGGCTGTACTGGGCTCTTTCATTTTTATGCATTTGTCCTCTAAGCCAACAACACCACCTGATTTCTTCTCAGCTTTGTATCAGATGTGGATAGGTTTTTAAGAGGAGAAACGAACAATGTCTTGTGATTCCAACTTGATTGCCGCTTCGGCATTGATGGCCCTTAGTAATAGCAGGAGTGACAGGTTTGATAGATTTCCTTATTCTTGTCATGGGCTGCCTTAGCAGACATGACTTCAGATATTGATGGGAGGGTGTTGACTGCAGTGCTAGATGCACTGACCCGTATTTTAACAGGTATTGACATCCTGTCTCAGTTTATTTTACAAGCATTTTAACACTTCATTATGTGTGTATATATGTTTGTACTTCTTCTTTCCCAGGCTGTGGTCAGCATTTGTTGTCCACTCTTAATTCATGGTGGTGGTAAGCTGCCACCTTGAATCTGAGTGATGTAGATGCACTCACATTGGGAGGGAATTCCAGGACTTTGATCCCATGACATCGACTGGACAGTAATCTACTTGCAAGCTGAGATGGTTGTGTCCCATGTATCTGCACCTTTGTCCTTCTAGGGAGCAGAGATCATGGGCTTGAAAAGGAATGAAGGAGCCTTTGTGAATTGCAGATGGCTCTGCCTCTGTGCGAGGGAATGGCTGTCGAAGGTGGTGAATGCAACAGGGTAATTTTAACTGACTTGGCAATCATTATCTTGTGTAACACAAACAGGACATGGATGTCATTGTTTTGAAGCATCTAGCAGCTAATTTATGTACCAACAGTACTTCATCAGACACATGATTGCCTGTGCTAAAATCAAACTAATGGTCATAACAGGAACATATTTTCATTGGCATTTGTTTTACCCTGTCAGGTCACATGCCATGGTGTAGTGATGACTGTAGGATCATGCCTCTATAAAAGTATACAATGAAACACAACACAACAGCTATACCCTACCCAATTACCAAAACATCCAGATAACCACCTGACTAGTCAATTGGGGGCGGCACGGTGGCACAGTGGTTAGCACTGCTGCCTCACAGCACCAGAGACCTGGGTTCAATTCCCGACTCAGGCGACTGACTGTGTGGAGTTTGCACGTTCTCCCCGTGTCTGCGTGGGTTTCCTCCGGGTGCTCCGGTTTCCTCCCACAGTCACAAAGATGTGCGGGTCAGGTGAATTGGCCATGCTAAATTGCCCGTAGTGTTAGGTAAGGGGTAAATGTAAGGGTATGGGTGGGTTGCGCTTCGGCGGGTCGGTGTGGACTTGTTGGGCCGAAGGGCCTGTTTCCACACTGTAAGTCTAATCTAAAGTCTAATCTAATCACTAAGCCTTAGACATATCCCTTGGGACATTGGGACTCTGGCTATGAAAAGGAAGAATGCAGATGTGACTTAATCCTACAAGCTGTGCAGCTATATCCTATTAGGTGTAACCATGTTTGGATCACAGCGCACTTGGAGAGAGTGCGTCTTGTGACAAGCCAGCTGATTTTGTTTTTGTATTTGAGCTCCGTTTTCTCGGCAGACCTTTGCTCAGGGCAAACGCAATACTATAGAAATGAAGAGATGAGTTGACTGCCATCATCTTCACCAAAGGTCAGAAGGATCGTAGAGTTTCAGTCTGTAGCCAGTTACATCATCAACGTTTTAAGACCTTTACATCTGTTTAACTTTGCTAGAGGGTTAATTGCTTCATCTGTCCCTCAACGCTGTAATCTGTGTGTGTGTACTTCGAGAGTAGCAGTTTTTGTGAACGTGACTTGTCAGTTCCGGTGTTGGTCTGGGGTGGACAAAGGTCAAAATGGCACAACACCAAGTTATAGTCCAAATGGGTTCATTTGCAAGCTTTTGGAGCACCACTCCTTCATCAGGTGGTTGCGGAGGTTAAGATCATAAGACACAGAATTTACATAAAGCTCTATGTAAAACTCTCAAACTATACAGAGAGTTTGTCGGTCTGACCTAGCATAGGTACACAGACAGACTTCACACCGACTGTTTAAAAAGCTGAGCTATCTTGAGAATATCATTTAAAAGAATTTCTGGGATTTGTGTATGGAAGAACAAAAACCAGCACATCCCATTATAAAAGATGAAAGTTTTAATCTAAGATTGTTTACTGAATTGCATCTCCGTGACACTGGACTCCTTTGGCTATAAATTCTGTGTCGTATGGTCATGTTCCACAACCACCTGATGAAGGAACAGCGCTCTGAAAGTTAGTGCTTCCAAATAAACCTGTTGGACGATAACCGAGTGTTGTGTGATTTTGAACATTGTTTGTGTGAAAAGTGGAACTTCCTTTATTCTTAAACTGGATTTAGTCCAATAAATACTATTCTCTTGTTTTTAAAACTCAAACGTATTTGTATGCCTTTTTTTTAAGTCATTGCATGTACAGAGTTAAATACTTTGACAAATGTGCTTCTTTTCACAAACCTGTTGTGGTAAAATGAGGTATGGGAAAAATAGAGGCCATCATTCTCTTCTTCAAATGTTAATAAATGCTAATAACAACAGAATGCCATTCTGTGGCTGTTATTTGTTGAGCAAGAAAACTGAATCCAGGTTGGAATTTCCCTCTTTCCCTTGCCACGTCAGTTAGTTGCAATTTCCTCCCCCCTCTTCCTTCCTGGAAACATGTTTGGGAGCAGCATGATCTTGTACTGAGCCCTTTGCCAACATTATTCTGAGCTGCTTTCCAAGTTGCACATTATTGAAACCTGGGGAAGATTTTCTTTCTATCCTTCTGGCAGCCGTGTCATGGTAACAATACGTCAAATCCGTTGCTGTTAAATGGGATTCCAGGTTTATTTTCAAACCTGTTGTTTTGGGCGTTGCTTCCTTTCAAGTAGGGCTTCTTAAAGGTTGGTGACCGCAGCAGTGTGGTACTTTGTGGAGCATTTCAAGGTGTGAGTAGCGGTGCCAAGGTTGGTCTACATCTCACTTGTGAGAAGAACGTGAGACAGAACAGGATGGCAACATGACCCTTATGTCCTATCACTATCAGGCAACCTTTCCAACGTTTGGGGGCAACATCTCAGGAGGTCGATGTCCATATAAAAACCAACGATGGAGCATCAGTCAAACAGTAACTCTGCTCAACATCATCGGGATGCCTATCATGCTGCAACTCTATATGTCTGCAATTATATCAGATGCATTCTGTGCCAGAGATACAGAAGAGAACAGTTGAAATGTCTGGTGAGTTGCACTAGTGTTGCCCAGATCCTAGACATCACATGGAGAAATAATATCGCGAATGAAAAGTGCTACACAGGACTGTCCAGAGGTCCATACTGGATATTGGGATAGACAGTTGACACTATCTGGACACTCATTTTATTTCCTGGTTGTATGTAGTTCCTGAGAAGCAGTTGAATAGATATCAGTAGATGGGAAAAGAAGATGAGGTCAGCAAAAGGAAGCTTGAAGCAATGCATCTGAGGAGGAGCACTCAGAGCAGGCCACCACCTGGGCTGGGGACAAAGACCAGTGATGGCATCTTGCTTGCTGTTCTGCACAGGAGCAGAGAAACCACATCTTTAGGTTTAAGTAAATATTCAGCTTTGAGGGTTTCATTTAGTCTTTTTTTTCCCTTCGAGCTGCAGAGTCGTTATACTGGGGGTGAGAGGATCTAGCTGCAGCCGAATCCAAACCTACTGAATAGGATTTACTGCTATGCTGTAACTTTATTGAGAATGGTTAGTACATTGACAAAATAGTTTGTTACTGCATTGATGGAATGGGTTTTTTTTCTTCAGATGCTAAATTGATGAGCCTTTTTGCTGTTAATACACTGATTAACCGACTTATAAGTGTATTCTGCATTGATGTAGCTTATCACCTCTTAAGGATATTGACCAAATAAGGCTAGTTACTGGTGTGACAATGTGAAGTATCTTATTGATGATCCCAGTGTGCTTTGTGCAATTGTTGAAGCCTCATTTCTAAAACAAAAATTGTGCTGTACAATGGCCCGGAAAGGATTGCAGTGAGTGGAATATTTTGATCAGCTTCTTCCCAGCTGTCTTTCCTCCCTGGTTAATCTGGTTCAAACACTGGGTTAGGTTCCTGAAAACGTCTCTTAAATAATTTAGTGTTTGTTCAAGTGAAGCAGAGTTCTATTATGTAGATTTCCCAACCGAACTTGTTATGTTCAGTCGACTTATTTACAGGAAGAGCAGATGTGAGTGATACTGATGAAGAGGAGAGGGCTCCATAAGTATTGAACACAATCCAACAGTTTGCTAATGGATTTTACTCAGAAAATATATTTGCAAATTATTCTCATGGAAGATCATTGGATATGTAATCGGATGTCAGGAGAATATTACACTTGATATGCAGCACTTGGTCTCGGCTGTGCATCTGGTGCATCGAAGCCTGTTGGAGAGATCTGCAGAAACCCAGCAAATGAGTTTGAATCAGCCACTAATGGTTGGAATCAAATAGTGTCACTGGGGCACGAATTTAAAACTTTCTTGCTCATGCTCAATCTAATTGCCACTGCTTGCAAGTGGTCCTCTGCAATTTGGCATGACATGGCATTAAGAATTTGTCTGAGAGACATGAGAGAAACTGGCGGTCAGTTGCTTCTCGTTGTCACTGGCTGTCTCTCTGCAATAAGAAGCAGCAGGTACTTGATTTTGTCAGTGTTCTTAGTTTAGAAATATATCTCGCTCTGGTCATCTATGTCCCGGTAAACAGAATAGAAGGAAGCCGATGAATACATTTTGAAGTTTGGTTTGATTAGGTTGAAATGAAAAGCTAATTCGAGTAACAACTACTTTCACAGAAATCCAGCATTAGACTGCCTCCTGAACCGTTTGTCTGACATAATTTGAATCTGTTACTGAGGGTGGTGGGGATGGAAAGATTTTTGTGTGTGCACAGCTCTTTACACAATGTTATTCGTCTGTAAACACTTTACAGCCAATGAAAATACTTCCTTGACTGTGGTCATTATTAAATATAAGAAACAGCATTTAGTTTCTGCAGAGTAAATTCCAGCAAACTACTATGTTAAAATGACCAAATAATCAGTGTGTTTTATGGAAAGTACATGTTGCCCAGAATCTGGGGGAGCATCACTACTCTTCTACAAATGCTGCCTGGGATCTTGCGTGTCCCCCAGAAAAAGCAGGTGAAGCTTTGGTTTAATATGCCATCTGCAGGCTGGCATCTCCACCAGTTCAGCACATTCTTTGTGCTGTGTTCAGGGGGAAGATGTCTTTGTGCTCAAATGTTTCAAGGGGCATTGAGTTGGACTCGAGGTGAGAGAATACACCTTACTGAACCATCACTCCAGCTACTCAGACGTTAGAGTTTTCCACTTTCACTGCTTATTCCCTGTTTCAGGCTCCTTTGGTATAAGCAGCTACTGCGACAGAATGGTCAACCAGTCTGATAGTGTACTTTTCCCCTCTCATTGGAGAACCACATTGTCTCAGACCTCACACCTGGGCAGTAAGTGGATGAAAAATGGTCATCCTTGTTGCAGGTGGTGAATGAACAGTATTAAGTCAGAAAGTGTGTAAAATATTTCTCTCATCATCACCAAATGGTCCTAACAGAGAACAAGGCCATTTGGCCTCTGTCTATGCCAGTTGTCCGAAAGAGCACCAGACTGACTACCACTCCATTCTTTTTTTTTAAATTATTCGTGGGACATGGCCATCACTGGCTGGCCCAGTGATTGTTGCCTCTCCAAAGTTGCTCATGAGGAGGTGGTGAGCTGTATCCTTGAATTGTTGTCGTCCATTTGGTATCGGTGCCCCGACAATACTATTAGGGGGAGGGTATTTCAGAACCTGACCTAGTGGCACTCACGGAACAGTGTTGTATTTCTAAAATTCAGAATGATGAGCTTTTCGATGCAGCTGTGTGCGTTTCCTTTTCAGATAACTTTGCCCCACATATTTCAGCATACATTTGAATGAGCATTTACAAGTTCTCATTCTTGTAAATGATGTGCAAGTTTTTTTGCTTGAGCTGCCATTGCTTGCAGTCAATTTGTTCATATTACACGAAATGGGGAAAGTATTTCACAAATTTTTTTTCAAGGCAATTTCAGCTGTTACTGAATGCTGTATTTCACAGTCTGGTAGTAAACTCAGAAATTTATCTGTTATCAATACTTTGATAATGAACATTAAATAATGTGAGCAAAACTGAGATGGGGAGATTGGTACTGACACAAGTTACATTATCATAATATGTGTGATGTTGAATTAGAACGAAGAGGGTTTCATGTTAAATAGCACATTTTTTGTGATCTGTGGACATCTGAAAACACTTCACAATGAATGAAGTACCTTTTGAAAAGTTTTTAATGGGTTGCATTTGCTAGGTGTGAAGACTGCAATTACACTGACCAAACTGAACTGATTTGTATTAAAGCAAAAGTGATGGAAATCACAGGCTTCCTGTTATGTGTCTCATTCAGATAGATTTATTGAGAGTTGAGATTAATTCTTTGGGGGTCAGTTAACTCTCAGTGATGCCAGTGCTGTGTGTTCAATCTCTTTACTGGCTGTGGAGGTTCATTAGGGCCTCATTTCTTTGCTTTACCATGCTTGATGATCAATGTCCTCCAGTACTTAACAACAGCATCAGTTTGAGAGTCTGAGGTTGAAGCATGTGTTGAATAAACAGGTCAAGTCACCCATAGTCTCAGAGGGCCATAAGGCTACTCTCTGATTAGATAGTGATGACTGGTAAATTTAAACTGAGGGTCATCACAGACAAGAGAATTTCATTTTGAATCAGTTGACACAATTCAGGCTCAAAAACACAGCTGTTGTGGTTGAAGTATAGTGAGGGTAGATTATAACTGGGAAGCAGTTATGTCATAAACACAAAGAAATCGTACACTTCACATCGTGAGGGGCTGTATACAAAGATTGTACATTCAGTTGAGTGAATTGTACAACTAGTCATATGTTTATTGCCTGTTTGACAAATCATGTGTTTGCCTCTGGTATTTTTTGATTTTTCGTTTCTTATTCCCTCCGATTTTTATCTGTGGTGTTTGTCACTCCATTCACTGGAATGGCTTTCAGCTGAGGTAAGAGTGTCCCACTCTTCTCAATTCTCTTTGCTCCTTTCTCCAGGTTTGTACCTGATTCTGTCCCTACCATTTACTTGCAGCCAGCATTTGAGCTCACTCTACTGTTTTCTTATATTCGCTCATGGGATGTGGCCGTCACTGGCTGGGCAAAGACTTATTGCCCAAACCCTGGTTGCCCTTGAGAAAGTGGTGATGAGCTGCTGCCTTGAACCACAGCAGTACAATTTGGTGTTGGTTTACCCACAATGCCATTGGGGAGGCAGTTCAAGGACTTTTGACTGAGCAACACTGAAGGCACAAGATGTTTCAAAGTCAGGATGGTGTGTGGCTTGGAGGGAAGCTTGCAGTTTGCAATGTTCCCATGTATTTGCTACCCTTGACCTTCCAGATGATAGTCGTCAGAGGTTTGGAAGGTGCTGTTGAAGAGTCTTGGTGAATTTCTGCATCTTGGAAATGGTACGCTACTGAGCAGCAGTGATGGAGGGAGTAGATGCTTGTGGTTGCGGTGCCGTGTCTGGATAGTGTCAAGTGTTTATTTTGATATCTGCAGCAATGCCCACTTAACTGTATCCCTGCCTCAGCAGCTCTGACTGCTGGAACCACTATTCACTGCTTTTACCATTGTTTGTCTGTTTACACCATTGCTGTTCTTGTTGTATTTGTCTCCATCACACTGTCCAAACTGCATCCTATTGAAGATGCACAAGGACACGTGATAGCAGGAGTAAGCTACCTTGACCCCTCAAGCCTGCTTTGCTGTTCAAAAAGATTATGGATAATCAAAATATTCTACTTTCCTGCTACACCCAATAACGTTTAACCCCTTGCTTCTCAAGAATCTATCCATTTTTGCCTTGAAAATTTTCAAATTTTTTGTTTCCAGTATTTGCAAATCTTTGGCACACACTTCCTCAAAGGCTGGTGGAAGCAAAAAATAAACAATGAATGTCTCATTTAGGCTACCTTTGCCTATCTCATTGGTCCAGTCTGTACATAGATTAACACCTGAAATGTGTATCACTGAAATTCACTGACTAGCTCCCATTATTTCTTGTAGAGTCCATCATACTATATGATTACTGTACTTTTACACTATTCCTAAAAGTGACTTCAATTTATTATTTCTCATCTCTACCCAAATTACTTGTAGATCCTTGTTTCCTGTGGAGTCATGGTCACAGAATCGTAGAGATGGTACAGCATGGGAGCAGACCTTTTGTTCCAACCAGAACATGCCAACCAGATATCCCAACCCAATCTAGTCCCACCTGCCAGCACCCGACCTGTATCCCTCTAAACCCTCCCTATTCATATACCCATCCAGATGCCATTTAAATGTTGCAATTGTGCCAGCCTCCACCACTTCCTCTGGCAGTGCATTCCACACACGCACCACCCTCTGCATGAAAACGTTGCCCCTTAGGTCTCTTTTATATCTTTCCACACTCATCCTAAACCTATGCCCTCAAATTCTGGACTCCCCCATCCTTAGGGCAAAAGACCTTGCCTATTTCCCCTATCCAAGCTCCTCATGATTTTATAAACCACTATAAGGTCACCCCTCAGCCTCCGATGCTCCAGGGAATAAAGTCCCAGCCTATTCAACCTCTCCCAATACCTCAAATCCTCTAACCTTGGCAATATCCTTGCAAATCTTTTCTGAACCCTTTCAAGTTTCACAATATCCTTCCCTTGGGTCTTTTCTCCCCCTCTTCTACCCTCCCCCCCCCCCCCCCCCCCCCCCCCCCCCGCCCGTAATAATACCATAATTAATTAACTGAGACCCTCCCAATCTTTTCTGAGTTTCTGTCCATCTTAAATCTCCTTTAGCATTCAGGTCATAATCTGTCATCCTGCAGTTCTGTCTTATTAATGGCTATCAGATTGTGCTTAGTTATTTTATTTGTGTGATGAGTTCATGTGTTTGATTTTGAATGCCGCCCTCATTCAGATACAGAGAAAATTTGTTCTATTTTTATAATCTCTAGCCTCATTGGTTGATTAACTCTTGGATTTATACTCCCTATCCTTTCCTGTCATGGTGTTTATAATTTCCCATGCTCATACTTGTCTCTCTTGTCATGCCTTGCTTTCTACCCTTTCATTTATATCTTCTTTAGAAACTTGATCCCTTGGGTCCACTATTTAGATGAAAGCCCTCACTCCTCCTTTAGTTATCTGCCTCATAAGAGCAGTGGTTTCTGCATGGTTCAGGTATCAACCAGTCCAGCAGTGCAGCCCCAACTTTCCCCAGTACTGGGGCCTGTGCCTATAAACTGGAACCTACTTCACCACACTAGTCTTTAAGCCCTGTACTTTTATCTCTACTCTTATTTGCCCTTTGTCAATTTTCAGGTGGCTCAGATAATAATCCAGCGAGTATTGCCTTTTGAGATTGTGCTTCTTTATAATCATGCCTAGTTCTTCGTATTGTGTATGCAGAACCACGTTTTACTAGTTTTACATTTATCATTCGTACTTCTACTGGACCACAGTGCCTGGACTGTCTGCCCTCCTCTAAATTCCCCGCTAGCCTTAAGAACTTGCCCTGTGCCCCAGCATGTGTAACATAGCTTTATGCACCATCATTCTTAGCTGCAGAGCACAATGTCAAACTCTGACTCTACAGTTTTCCTTACAACCACAGTATCACTTTTTGCTTGCCCCACTTGAATGGCTATCTGTTCCATAAAGCCATGGTTTGTTAGCTCAACTCTCTGAAGCTCCCTCTCTCATCCAGACAAAGAGAAAGCACCTCCCATGTGTTGGACAACTGCGAATAATGAGCCTCCTGCCCCTACCCCGAGCTTCCATTAATGCCTCACTTGTAGTCACACCCTTCTTTCTTTGACCACTGACCAAATCTGAGGACCCTTCCTTTGAGGTGTGACCACCTCCTGGAGTAAAAGTTGTCCAGATAATTTTTCCCACCTTCTTGATATATGACAGTGTCTACAGTTTGGCATCTAGCTTGTAAACACTGAGCAGGGGCCGATCAAGCCACAGCCATGTCCTGTGGATGTGTTTGTTCTGTATCCCACATCTTACAGTTGTTACACCACGCCTACCCTGCCATCTTTATTGTACCTTAATTAGACAATTACTGATATGATTGATTAAATTAATCTCTTCTCACTACCACTTGCTATACAATCATAAATCTTGGAATCAAATAGACTCTATCACTTAGGAATAAGATAATAAAGTTAACAGTTTGCTTTCTGCTCGATATCTCTTAATAATTATAAACAGAGTACTTACAGATTAGCTAAAACAGTTTGACTTTTGTCGTAGACACAATCAGTAATTCGGCTCCTCACAGCTTTGCTGTCATGTTACTGTCTTTTGTTTCTAATCTGGTTTATTTGTCGTCTTTGCCACTTTGTGCATCGTTCATAGGTCTGTCTGTGTTAATTGTCTTGCTATGATCCCACTGTTCAGTACTACTTTCGAAGGGCCTGACCTGGGGTGGTACTTTCAGCTGCTCTTTGAGGTGCTGCTGCCTGCCTGAATTGGGATCCTTCCTTGCTCGTTACTCTGTGTTGCTGACTGCTCAGCTTGGGGAAAGTGAGGACAGTAGATGTTCGATATCAGAGTCAAACAGTGTGGCGCTGGAAAAGCACAGCAGGTCAGGCAGCGTATCTCTCAGCCCCTTGGATTCCTCCACCCCCCCCCCCCCCCCCCCCCCCCCCCCCCAATCACCGCTGCTGAAGAGCTTATGCTCAAAACATTGACTCTCCTGCTCTTTGGATGCTGCCTGATCAACTGTGCTCTTCCAGCACCACACTTTTTGACCTTGCCCACTTCACTGCTTTTATAGGGATCCTCCTCTTGCCCCTTCCCCTCAGATGCTGTTGTGCTGTTCATTTTACTGTATCGGAATTGAGAACACAATTCTTTTCTCTTGTAGCTCTCTCTCACAACACGGCTACACCTTTGTTTACCCACTTGCACCCCAGCATTCATAGAATGATAACAACAGAGGAGGAGGCCTGTCATGTTTCGGTCAGCTCATGGCGTAAGCAATTCAGCTAGTTCTACTATACCATTCTTGCCCTATGGCCTTGCCCATTTTGTCTCTTCAGATAAATGATCAGTTCTCTTTGGAAAGCGTTGACTGTCTCCACTGCACACTCAGCACGTTGCAGCACCCAACCACGTGATGCCTCAAAATGATTTTGCTGTTATGTAATCTGTCCATTCCCTCCAATGTTTGCAGTATTTTTATCCAGTTTCCTTTCAGCCTTCTCTGAGGAGAACAGCTTTGTTTCCAATCTACGCGAATTTCTGAAAACCCGCGTTCCTGGAATCATTTTCCGAAATCTGTTCTGCATCCCTGACAAAAATATTCAATTCTTTCTTAAAAGTGTCGAGTAAAGAATTGGTCAGAATACTCCAAGGGAGGCCGAGCCAGTGTTTTATTGGGTTTCTTTGTAATTTCCTTGATGTTGTACTCTGCCTCTATTAATCAAGCCCTGGATCCTCTATGCTTTTTTTAAAAAAAAACTGTTTTCGATCTCCGCTGACACTTGTAATGAGTTATATGTATGCCTCCAGCTCCCCCCTGCTCCTGCACCTTTTTAGAAATCTATTTAAACTTCATGTTGCCTGCCTTTTGTTTTTCCTCCCCAAATGTTCTCTGGCTTTCATTGTTCTGTCTCTTCCTATCTTGAGAATTAATCTCCAGTGAACCGGAGGCAGCTGCTTTGCAGTATCTGGTCACGTTTCAGTTCCAATTGATTGCACCCTGACCTTGCGGATATTGGCTGTCCCCAAGTGATTCATTTTTACTCTGGATTACTCTTGTTTCTAAAACATAATTACCACCCCATAACTTGACCCACCTCACTCATCACTCATCAGAACCAGATCTAGCAATGCCCACTACCATGCTGATCCAGAAAGTATTCCTAAACACACTTAACAAACTCTCTTCCTTTCTGTCCTTTGCACTCTCAAGTCTATTCTTTTAATAGGTTAATTGAAGCAAAGGAAATCCAACAAAGAGGTGGATAGTGATCTGTTTTAGTGAGAAGCACATGGATGCAGGAGGAGGGAATGGCCTAGTGGTATTATCACGAGAGTATTAATCTAGAAATTCAGCGCATATTCTGGGGACTCTGGTTCAAATCCCGCTGTAGCATGTGGTGGGATTTGAAATGAATGAAAAATCTGGAGTCAAGGGTCTAATCATGACCATGAAACCATTGTCGGAAAAAACGATCTGGTTCACTAATGTTCTTCAGGGATGGAAATCTGTTATCCTTACCTGGTCTGGTCGACATGTGACTGCTAGATGTGCACTCCTCCCACAAATGAATACAAATACAAATTGCAAAATTCTTAAAAACCACTGTGCAATTTTTGACATGTCACTAATTTGCTTGACTGTTTATTCCCATTTGGTTTCCCACCAGTTGGTAACCTGCCATAGAGATGTACAGCATGGAAACTGACCCTTCAGTCCAACCTGTCCATAACTGCAGTAATACCTCTCTTGTCTCAAACTAAAGAGATTTTGTTATTGTCAGCATGGTTTCAAGAAGTGGAAATCATGCCGAACAAATTTATTCGAATTCTCTTGAGGTAGCAAGCAGCCTAGATAAAAGGGAAGCAATGGTTATAATATATTTGGATTTTCAGAAGGTGTTTGATATGGTACTACACATTAGGCTACTTAATAAGATATGTACCAACAGTGTTGGAAGTAGTAGATTAATTATGTCAGCTAACTAATAGAATATGAATTAACAGAAAGTCAGAGTTGGGATAAGGGGGGTACTTTTAGAATTGAAACCTGGAATTAATCGTGTGCCACAGGGATGTATTGTAATGCCTTGAATGAGTAAAGTAAATGTGCCCAGGTTGTGGATTATACCAAACAGATGGGAAAACATGTGGTGAGAGGTCTGTGGGGAGAGATATCAAAAGTTAGGTGAGTGGGCAAAAACTTGGCAGGTGAAATATGATGTGGGGAAATGTGAGGTTCTGCATTTTGGGAGGAAGAATAGAGAAGCTGAATATTATTTAAATGGAGAAAGACTGCAAAAAGTTCTGAAATAGAGAGAATTGACAAAATCCTCTCAGAAGGTGATGAATCTGAAATTCCTTACCGCAGAGGACTGTTGAGGTCTCTAAGTATAATCGAGGCTGACATTTTCTTAAGCAGTCAAGGAATCACGAGTTACAAGAAAAACCGGAAAGTGGAGTTAAGGTTTATCAGATTGGCCTGATCTTATTGAATGATGAAGTGGACTTAATAGGCTGACTAACGTACTACTTTTCTGATGTCTTGTGGATTCTCCGGGATGTACTATCTCCCTCTCCGGCACAACAATAGTCTTCTGAATCAAATAGGCGAACTCCCTAACCCCCCGATGCCTCGAGGAAAAATGCCTCATCTTCCTTCTAACCCCACGGCCTCAATGTGGATTTCACCAGTTTCCTCATTTCCCCTCCCCCACCTTATCTCCGATCCAAACTTCCAGCTGGGCACTGCCCTCGTTACCTGTCCATCTTCCTTCCCACCTATCCACTCCACCCTCCCCTCCGACGTATCAGCATCACCCCCACCTCCATCTGCTTAGCCCACTCTCAGCTACCTCCCCTCCCCCAACTCCCCGCAGCCCACAGCCTCATTCCTGATGAAGGGCTTTTGCCCGAAACATCAATTCTCCTGCTCCTCAGGTGTTGCCTGACCTGCTGTGCTTTTCCAGCACCACACATTCATTCTTAATTAATAGGGCTACCTTTCCTCTTTCCTTCACTGGCTTCCCTGAACATCTTGTATCCAGGAGTATTTAGCACCCAGTCCTGCTAATTTTTGAGCTAGGTCTCTGATATCACCAAAACTTCATTTCCTGTGTGTTTATTGACACGTCCATTGATCAAACTTATTTGCCATGCTTCATATATTTGCAAATCTAATTTGGACGTTGCTGCATTCCCTCTCTTGCTGACCTCGCGCTGTTTGCTATTCGAAGTTATCTGTTACTCCCTAATTTCTTTCTCAGTTGACATCCTAGGTCCTATTTCCTCCTGCCCAGATGGAATATAACTGCCTGAGCAGCATCTGCAATGACCCAATAAAGATGATTGTCTTGTCTTATCAACTGCAAATTGTATAACTTGGACAGATGTCCATTCTCCCAAACTGGTCCTGCTGTCCCAGCAATTTGAAGCCTACTCCCTCAGCACCATCCCTCTGGCCCTGTTTACTACTGATTTATCTGCTCTGTTCTTGCATTTCTACGTTTGCTAGTGTGTGGTGTTGACTGACTTGTTTCTTTGAGAGTTCCCTGAATCCTGCTGGCAAGATGTTCTTCTTTCATCAGTATTGATAGCCCATGTTAATTATGGATATCCCATGTTAATTACAATTATCCTGAAGATTTCAGTCGTGTCATTTTTCATCAAGGCATGGTGACATTTGTTTGACACTCAGTGGAGTATCAAACAGTGTGATGAATTTGTTAAATGCTGAAACTGACATGGACGTTGTTGGCTCTCTCAGCTGCATCTTCAGTTGTCCAAATTTTGGCTTTTCCTCTGCTTCCTTTGCTTTCAAGCTGGAGGCTATTTAAGTGTCAAGGTAATTGTAACAGTTTGCAGTGTCAAGTTTATGCTGCTAACAGTGGCTAATAATAACCTGCCTGTGGGCAAAAATCTTCTCACCCTCTTAAGTGAAGTCCTGGATCATTAAGCCCATTAATATATCTCTCTCTTGATACGATGTATTACTCTGATTCATGTCCTTGGCAAAGTAGGGCATGTCTGCAACTTGCCTGGTGTCCCAGCAGATTCCAGACAATCATGGCCAAGACACAAGTTCCCACTTCATGTTGGCAAACAGAGTAAGTTTAATTTCCATGAGTAATTGTGGTGAGTTTGTCCTGTGGCACATATGGCAGTTAAAAGTTACTCAGTGAAATGAACAGTGATGATGCATAAACGCACAGTCTGTCCACTTGGATGGAAAAGAAAGGAACACTTGCATTTAAAAAGCACCAGTCACAACTTTACTGATGATTAAGTATATATTGTAATATTAGAAAAGTGCATTCAGCTATTTATTTTCCTGAAACCTGGCTTCACTTATCGAAGACCTGGAAGTGCCAACCGCACTCAAGTCACGTGCATTTTAAGTAGGCTTGGTGGTGCAGTGGGTAAGCTTCCGGCCTCAGAGTTGGCGATTCCGAGTTCAAGTCCCACTCCTGGATTTGATGGCCAGGGAATGTGTATTCACAATACAGGTTGCGTCGTTCCATTGGCCATGTAATAAAAAGCAATTAAAGCATCCACCATCATGATCCATGGCTTCAGCAGGCTATGACAACACATACGTGTACAGGCTGGTATGGAGACTTGAACTTGGTGTGGATATTACGGTTCAGAAATGGAGCAGTGTCTCAACTTTAAACCCCGGTGACCATTTTAAAGCAAATTCATGACCAGCAATTCTAGAGTTGTTTTTATGTTGTTCCTCATCCTCCTACATTCATTTCTCATTATATTTCCTACAGAAAATGGTATAACTTCAGGCTTCCAAATGTATATTTTATTTAATTTTCAAATTGTTATGCACAGCACAACTGGTTAGATTGGATATTAACATTAGGAAGGACATAAATGACTCTTGGGTTTAGCTGTAATTCACCAATTTTCTCAAAACGCTAACAATCTCTTAGCTGTTCCCTCGTCAGAGACATTCTTCACTCTTTTCTCCAAGTGATGCTCCATCAGCCCTTGAGTGATGTTTCTGCCTAATCTTTTGCAATTCAGAGACTCGTCTGTCGTCTAAGCCTTGCGTTCCCAGTCGGAGACTTTCCCACCCAATGTCTGCTCTGTAGTTCCCATAGCCATTCTTTGACCTTGAACTCCAGCCCTGACCTGGAAGGGAAGGGGTTACTCAGGCCTCTGAGACTGACCATGCCTTTGAGGTTCTGTGCTGCTGACGCTGCTGCTTTGAAGATGAGCCCCTGCGTTGTTGGTGGGTGTTTCTGCCGCCATGGCAGAACTTTCATTGAGTCCGCAGGAGGAATAATGCAGTGTTGTGGTTGAAAGCCTGCAGAAGGAGCAGGGAGCTCAGGGTGGTGGGTTTCCTGGCCAACTCCTCCAAGTCCATGCATTAAACAGACCCATGTTTGATTTTGAGTATTGACAAATTATGAACAGCATGTATTAAGACCACATAATTTAAAATATGGATGAGCTGCCTTAGTATGTTTGCTGGGCAAAAGTTCGGACTGCAGGTGCTGGAGATCAGAGTCTAGATTAGAGTGGTGCTGGAAAAGCACAGCAGGTAGGGCAGCATCCGAGGAGCAGGAAAATTGACATCTTGGGCAAAAAACCCTTCATCAGGAATGAAGGCAGGGAGCCTCCAGGATGGAGAGATGAGGCTGAACCCCAGGGCATCAATGTGGACTTCACCGGTTTCCTCATTTCCCCTCCCCCCACCTTACCCCAGTTCCAGCCTTCCAGCTCAGCACCGTCCTCATGACCTGTCCTACCTGCCAGCCTGCCTTCCTGCCTATCCGCTGCACCCTCCTCTCTGACCTCTCACTTTCATCCCCACCTCCATTCACATATTGTACTCTTAGCCACCTTCTCCCTTCCCATTTATCTCTTTACCCTGGAGGCTCCTTGCCTTCATCTCTGATGAA
This sequence comes from Hemiscyllium ocellatum, assembly GCF_020745735.1. Taxonomy (NCBI): domain Eukaryota; kingdom Metazoa; phylum Chordata; class Chondrichthyes; order Orectolobiformes; family Hemiscylliidae; genus Hemiscyllium; species Hemiscyllium ocellatum. Next base: position 42,725,332 of record NC_083408.1, read on the forward strand.
GGGCTTTTGCCCAAAACGTCGATTTTCCTGCTCCTTAGGATATTTGCTGCCCCTTGGTTACTACATGCAGTTTAAATCTGCTCCCAGATTTCCTTCCCTTGCTGTGCTGGGAACCTATTTCAAATGTCAAGTATAAACCTCTTGGAGTCAAGAGTGTGGTGCTAGAAAGACAGAGCAGGTCAGGTAGCATCTGAGGAGCAGGAGCATAAACCTATACCTGAAACATTGATTCTCCTGCTCCCCTGATGCTGCCTGACCTGCGTCATTCCAGCACCACACACTCAATTCTGATCTCCAGCATCTACAGTCTTCACTCCCTCCTATAAACCTCTGGAAGCTATTAGTGAGAAGTATGCTGTTAAAAATAAAAATCCAGGTTTTCCCTTTTTTCTTCCCCTAATGATCTCGAGACAGCTCTGCATGGAGATGTGTGAAAACCCAGGCTTTTCTAGCCTTTGGGTTCTGATGCCAGGGATCGATCTCTTACCTGGTCTTCCCCCTGATCCTTGGGTAACTACCCTGTATTTGGTTGACCTGAAATGGGCACCATGCCTGGCTGGAGCGCTGCCCCCTTGCCCTCTTTCTTATACTGAATTACTTTGTTAACCATATGTCTATGTATAACACCGTACATGTAATAAAACAAGATGCTTCACAGATTCTATCTAAAATCTAGGACACCCCGCCACATGAGATGCTGAAACAAGTAACCAAAAGCCTTGTCAAAGGTGGCTTTAAAGAAGCAATGTGAATGACCAAGCTTGAGAGTGGATGGAGTATTTGGGAGCCTTCTATGTTCGAATAGGAAAATCTGGAGGTAACGTAAAGACAGGCTCAGGTGATGTTGTGGAGGAGAAATTCAGAATGGCACAGGTATGTGGTCAGAAACTCACTTTGGTAAGATGCATGCCACAGAGTTCCCTGGGAGAAGGATGGTGCTGGTGGCTTGCAAATGCAGTTTAGGATGGTGACTGTTGGCTTCCCTCTTGCTAATATTTAAAAAGAGGAAACTTCTGCTTCACTGCTGACAGTTAAGCAAAATGCAGCAATCAAGGGAGGTTGTGATGACGTCAGGCTAGGCGATTGTATGTGTGGAAGCATGTCCCTGGAAAATGTGGCAAAGGTGCCGTGCAGGTGAGAATTTGGAGCTGGCCCAGGGAAGGGGTTACCCAGACCTCTGAGACCAGCTGTGTTTTTGTGGCGCTCGGTGTTGCCGCTTTGAAGGTGAGCCCCTGCATTGCTGGTGGACATTGGGGACATGAGGAGAGATGGATGGGGTGGGGAAGAGAAGCCATTGTAAGTCATTCCCTGACTGTGATTAGATAGTGGAGAGTGGAACCTGGAAAGCGCAGACACTGTGCTGAATGATCTTGGAGAATCATTGGAGAAGGTTAAATGTGATTAATTATGTTAAAGGCTACAGACCTAAACACACAACTTACCTTTGTCACAGTCACCTAGCATTCATTTGTCACTTTGATCAGAGCAGTTCCGGTTCTGTGTAGCAATAGAAATTTGATATGACGGATTCGATCATGGAGTCCCAGGAAAGATGAGTGCTGGCTTGTGGGATGGTAAACCCATATCCTCACTTCACTAACGTTCCACATCTCTGGTGCTATTAAAGTTAAGGCCATAGGAAATTATGTAATAGTTGTCAGGACAGATATAAGTATTTTTCCTGAAAATAAGGTCATCCTGCAGAGGTTTTTAAACTCATTAGGCTCATTGGAGCCAATCGTTCACTCTTCCTTTCTCCATGGTAACCAATCAGTGTCATGTTGCTGACCTGTAGTCCTGTGGTATAACTTGGTTGTGAGGTTTGGAATTTGGCACTCTTGCCGATTGTCCTGACGAGTTCAAGACATGTTGCTGAAGTGGTCTCTCTTTTCAGCAATATTTAACACATGATCAATGTATAAATGTTTTCATGGTAAAGACAGTTGTCAGTGCATTCCTGTGGTAATGCAGAGCTGAATCTCCCAGGTACATAAACTGGACTGCTCACACCCATGGTTTTATGGAGCATTTTTGCTGCTCTCCCACCAAGTCACAAGTTCTGAAGGAAGGTCACCCAACCTGAAATGTTAACTTTGATTTCTCTCCAAAGATGCTGCCAGACCTGCTGAGCTTTTCCAGCAATTTATGTTGTTGTACCACCTTCAGTTGTTTCCGCACAGACTGGGATTTATCTAAGCAACTTTCTAGATTGTGTACTCAATCCCACATTAAGTGAGTTCCATGACTTGACTCATCCAATGTATTTTTATTTTGACAATATGAATATTTTTTCTTTTTCCTTGGCCCAAGAAGTGGATTTAATGAGCCAGCTGTTCCCTGTGGACAGCCATACAAATGTTTCAGTAAATGAATAATGCATCAAATGAGGAAAACCAAATCTGAGTAATAGTAATTAGCTTTTGGCACTTTGCTCGAACCATTTCCGACAATAAATAACTTTTGTAAGGAAGTGTGCTTGCTGAGTTGGGAAAGCTGTGACTGTCTTACAAACCAGACCAGCTACAAAGAGCCAGGAAACTGCGTATTCAGTTCTGTCTGTGAGACAATATTAAATTATGAAGGATGTGCTGAGTTTATGGAGTGAGGAGAAAACTATAAGCACTTGGTTACTAATGCAACTCCAGTGCGGTTTCAGAATAGTGGACTGCTCATTTAATAGAGATGAGGAGGATCAAATTCTCTGCGGGTCCTGAACCTCTGCAATTTTGTATCCCAGCGAACTGTGAATGTCGAGTGTTTTAACATATTCTAAGTTGAGATGGACAGTTTAGCTTCCAGTTGTCTTCTACTTTAACACACCACCCTGTTCCCTGACCAACACCTCTGCCTCAGTGAAGCTTAACACAAGTTGCAAGATCAACACCCCATTTTCCGCTTGGGGACCCTGCAATCTCCGGACTTCCTATTAGTTTAATAATTTTAAGGCCTGGACTCCCCCCCCCCCCCCCCGTCCCTAGCCCCCTACCCCACATACCAGGCATTGTTGTCAGACTGTGTGCCATTACACACAACCCATTGTTAGTCACTAACCGTCTCCATTTACAGCTATGCACCCACCCAGCCAGATCATTATCCACTCCTTTGTGTGTCCACATGTTCTTTTCTCTTGGGCTCTACCCCTACTATTGTTTACTCTCCCCCACCACACACACACACACCCCACACACACACACCCCACACACACACACCCCACACACACACACACCCCACACACACACCCCACACACACCCACACACACACCCCACACACACACCACACACACACACACCCACACACACACCCCACACACACCACACACACACCCCACACACACACACACACCCCACACACACACACACACCACCACACACCCACACACACCCCCCCCCCCACACACACACACACACACACACACACACACACTTTGTTTGCATATAAACTGACATCTTCCGTGCCACCATCAACTCTGAGGAAGGCTCACTGGACCCAACCTGATGACATTGATTTCTCTTCATAGAAGCTGCCAGACCTACTGAGTTTTTCCAGCGACTTCTGCTTTTGCTTCGATATATATAGTGTCTGACTGATCCACCTGTTGCATTTTGACATAGATCTTTCATGATGTAGCTGTTATTACATTGTGGAAATCAAATACCTTTCATGATGTAGCTATCATTGCATTGTGGAAATCAAGTATCTTTCCTAGTCAAACTTGGCTCACTAGCACATTATCTCCAGGAGACAGGATGAAGAATGGAGTGACAGAAACTATCCTGAAACAGTGAAGTTTGGTTACAAACTGCACTCCAGTACTAAAGGTGAAGTCAGACAAAATAAGTACAATAAAACAAGCTCTTTTGGAAACACTGGCAACAATATCTTTGAGCAGAATAGTTGTCAGTATGTTTTTAATACATGAAAGTGAAATACTCCAACTAGGTGTAATTGTAAAATTTCCACCAGTTGTTTCTCCAGTGCCTTTGTGGAAAATGAGATAATAAATGGGTAATCATTTTAGAATGAGCTAACTGTGGATTAGTTACACTGGCAATGGTGCCTGTCTTCAAAGTGTGACTGGGGTATCTGGTTTGAATTGCAGCCAATAAATTATCAGTTGCTTGCAGTGTCAAATGCATTATTCTTGCTCACATTGCGCACATGGACTTTGATGAGCTGTGTCACGCAAAGGCCACAGCTCCCTGAACAGACCCTGGCTTGTCATTGCATAACACAACTGCAGCCTGAAAGCAGCTGGTGGGAATGTGAATGTTCAGTTCCACTCCACTGTAGGGGAAAAGAAACTGAGGCGATTCCTGAGAAACCCAAACAGAACATTGTAGGCACTTAGTTGGACTCTAGGAGAAAGTGAGGACTGCAGATGCTGGAGATCAGAGCTGAAAATGTGTTGCTGGAAAAGCACAGCAGGTCAGGCAGCATCCAAGGAGCAGGAGAGTCGATGTTTCGGGCATGAGCCCTGAAGAAGGGCTCATGCCCAAAACATCGATTCTCCTGCTCCTTGGATGCTGCCTGACCTGCTGCGCTTTTCCAGCAACACACTTAGTTGGACTCTCAAAACCTGGTTCAGTTGAGAGAAAACCATCTACAATATGAATATGTCAGAAGCCTGCTTCTTGGTCCTAGGACTGTAGTGTCATTATAACTGTGGGGAAATGTCTAAACTTGAACCACATTGACATTTTTTTTTGTAATTGAGTAAGCTGCCAGTGCTTGAGAATCCTTTGGTAGATGCTGTAGGATGCACTGACGCTGTCACAAAGGACATTGTAACTCTTGGTAAATCTGCCTAAAAGCTTGGGTAAGTCTTTGCACCTCTGTTGATAGAATGGCCACGATAAGGTAGGTGACTCCCAAAGCTCTCACTGCCACTTTGTTTTTTTTTTGGAAAGAAAAATTCTTGGTTGGCTCAGCTAACACTTGTGGAGATATCCAGGTTAAAGTTTCAGGTTGAGAGGATATTTAGTCAGAACTGATGAACAGTTAACAGTTCTGATGAAAGGTTATCTTGACCTGAAAAGTGAATGCTCTGCACAGATGCTGCCTGATCTATTAAATATTTCTAGGGTTCTTTGCTTCAGTTTCTTCTCAATTTCCAGCATCCCATGGTATTTTTTGTTTTGTATTAGTTACTATATTTCACAAGTAACATGTGCTCATGTAGAAAACATGGCAGCCAATTTGATTTGACTTTTTGTTGTCATATATACCTGAACAGCTTGTCTTGTGAGCAGTATAGGCAGATCATAACCTACAAGGACACAAAGATCATAGGTCATTTAGACAAAGCAAAGCATAAGATGTTACAGCCACACAAGAGGTGCATGTAAGCAAGATCAACGTTAGATCAATGTTTGCATGTTAAGAATCCTGCAAATTGCACCGCATGATAATCAGACAGTCTGTTGTTTCTCTCGTGGTGAAAAAGGAAGATGCATTCAGAGCACCAGTGTTTAAACTGCATTAATATCAGGATGAATGGGTTCAAAATTCAGCTTGCTTTCAGCCAGAACCAATTGTTGGCTGGCCATAATGATATTTGTCCTTGAGTGCCATCAGGTGTACTTTGCCTCCAACACGGAGGAGCCACTACTTGAGGCTTTTGCTTTGTTGTGCTGGGAGGCGTTATTATCGCCTTGTTCATATTAACAATGTTGCTAGACAGTTGGAATAATACTGCAATATAAAAGCAGTGTAAACTTCTATCACTGAGTTCAACTTTTTGTGTACTTGTTATTCTAGCAAAGGTGATTCAGAGTTTGAGGCTGGTCGATACTAAAGCCTCTTTCTACTTGTTGCTGATTTAGAGACTGAACGTTGTGCCTTATAACTGGCCTGGATTAATCCAGAAGGTTGTTTTGTTGCTTATGATAGCTTGCTTTGAATTTTCTCAAAGCACATTGAAACATATATATCTCTCTCTCTCCTGAATGCAACCTATCCTGAACTCGCAACTCTTGTTTTCAACAGAGATAATGTTTGTCTGAAAAATGTCTTTGTAAGTGGCAGAAAGTATTGAATAAGAAGTAAGCAAACCACATGGGATCTTGGCCATCATAAATTTAAGTGCTGAGGAAAAACAGGAAAGTAGTTTTATTTGCCTTACAAAGATTCAACTGAGAGAATCCCACCCAGTCCTGGTCACTGCACTTTAGGAAGAATATCAGGGTTCTGAAGAAGATGCTGAGGAGATTTTGACAAAGGGTCAGTTAGACTCGAAATGTCAGTTCTTTCCTCTCCTTACAGATGCTGCCAGACCTGAGATTTTCCAGCATTTCCTCTCCTGAGGAGATTTTACCAGGTTGATCCCGGGGTGGTGACCTTCAGCAGCAAGGTTAGATTGGAGCAAAGGAGATTGAGGGAAGATTTTATTGAGGTATACAAGGCTATAAAGGGTTCAAATAAAGAAAATCTGTTCTGTTACTGGTGACAGAAGGACGAGGAGACACAAATTTAAGGTATTGGGCAAGAACTGAATTCACTGCTTCCCAGCTTTGGTGGAAGGCAAGACCAATGTTCCCTCTAATTTGTTGCTGCTCCGTGGACTGCCAAGGTCCATGTGCGGGAGAATCAACGCAACAGTTGTTGTGCTTTGCATCTTCCCAGTGACCACACAGATGTGCAGATCAGAGGAACTGTTGGGAGAAACTGATTTCAAAGGAGGTTTTGGTGGGCCTTGAGGGAAATGAACCTGCAGGGCTGTAGGCAGAGACCAATAGAATGAGACTGACTGTCCTCGGAGTTGACCTGAACTGATGGGCTTAATGGCTTCCATCTTGGATATCTGTAGTAATGTGTTGTTCCTAAATGAGATGAGATTGAGCAAAGGTTTGCTCAGATGGTTTCTGTTGCCATCCCCAATTGTCCCAGAGTGGTTAGCAACACTATTTCAGAGGGCATTCGAGTCATGAGCTGGATTTTTAGGTGTGTCATCCACCTCCTGGGTCTTTAGTTTAGAGGAAGCTGGCCTGGCCATTGTCTGATTACATTAGCATTCAGTGGATCTTCCTGAAAAGAGGCGAGGCTTTTGACATCTTAACAAGATTGCCCATTAACACTGTTTCTCCCTCTCCAGTGATCTCTCCCCTTTGCTTTCCAACATTTTCTGTCTTTATTTCAGAGGTGTCCAGTAATTTGCTTTCAACCCATAATCCTCAAGCAAAGTTTGTTTATTAAAGACCAAAAGAAATTTATGAATTTTCAGACTGATAATCATATTTATTCTACATATTTGATTGTTTTAAGAAGCTGGTGATGGGTGGTCTTTGTGTGCAATGGAACGAAGCATCTTGCACAGAGTTGAAAGCATCTGGATTAAAATTGCATGGAGAGCCATTCGGTTGGATGACTGGTTTCCCTACTGTCAGGGTTCTGGTTGGGTTTTATTGTGCACTCATTCACAAATGAGCCAATATAGTGCCTTCATTATCACACCTTGTTCTGGTGGGGCTTGAATGTGGGATGTGCAAAATGTATCTGCGGCGTCTATTGTGGAATCAGCTGCTACCAAGACCTTTACTAAATTCTGTAATGTTTTTGATGTGCTATTTAGTCTCGACAAATAATTAAAAGCAGAGTTTTTCACACCATATTACCAAATGCCCTGCACAACTAATCCTGCTGATTAAGTGTTACAGTTCACACCCAGTGCCAGTTTGATTCAGTGCTGGATGGTTAATGAGAGTTCCAGCTGTTCTCCTCCTTGATGCTGAGACTAACAACAAGTATGTACTTCAATATGCAAATTCAACTTGCTTATCATTTGCAAACTAATTAGACACTACTGAGCACTATGCTTGCAGCCCTGCCATAGAATAGGATTCCTACAGTGTGGAAACAGGCCCTTTGGCCCAACAAGTCCATACCAACCCTCTGAAGAGTAACCCACCCAGATGCATTTCTTTACCCTATTATCCTACATTTGCCCCTGACTAATGCACCTAACCTACACATTCCTAAACACTATGGGAAATATAGCATGTCCAGTTCACCTAACCTGCACATCTTTGGACTGTGGGAAGAAACCGGAGGAAACCCACGCAGATACAGGGCGAATGTGCAAACTCCACACACATACAGTTGCCCAAGGCTGGATTTGAGCCCAGGGTCACTGGCGCTATGAGGCGGTAGTGCTAACCACTGAGCCACCATGTCACCCCAATTTCTTTTTCTGGGAAAGGAACAGAATAAAATTGCCAGTAGCTAGCTTTGAGATGACAGGTAAGAATACATTTCTTACCAACCTGCAGTGGCAGGCCTTTTGAACTAAAGTTGCACTGTTCATTAGGAAATTGCACCTTGTTATGCCAGCCTTGTTCGACTCTATCTCCGATGGCGTCTCACCACGACAGTGCTGAGTTTTGCTGAGAAGATATGGATTCTTTTTATTCACTCTCAGGATGAGGAGGTCGCTAGTTCGGCCAGCATTTGTTGCCCAGAGGGCACTTAAGAGTAAACCATGTTCTGTCACATGTAGGCCAGACCAGGTAAGGATGGCAGTTTCCTTTCCTAACGGACCTTCGTGAACCAATCGACAATGGATTAATGGTCATCATTAAATCCAGAAATTTATTGAATTCCAGTTCCATGGTCTGACGTGGTGGGATTCAAACCCAGGTGCCCAGACGATTACCTGGGTGCCTGGGTTAACAGTCCAACGATAATACCATTACGCTGTTGCTCCCCCTGATGATCAGTGATTGCCAAGGTCTCCTCAGCAGCACCTCCCACACCTAGGACCTCCACCTTGTACCTGGAGGGCAAGTGTAGAGAAGAGTCGGAATGCCAGCACCTCCAGACTTTACACCACCCTGACCGTTCCCATTTCCTTCATCGTTGTTGGATGAACATTCCTTACTGGCCAGGATTGTGGGAATGCATTTGGTTTGTTGGCTGCTGCAAGCCAATAAGCTACCCTGCAACATTTTGAAGGACAACTAGAACAATATGTCTATTTTCCTTGTTGTAAACATGTACTGCTGCAGGGGCAGTTGAGCTCAACACTTGGAAGCAATTGGGCTGTCCATATGATGAGGCTAATTTTTACTTGCTGCTCAAATCACAGTTTATTGAAATTAAACTGTTGTGCAGGGTAAATGCTGAGAGGCTCCTTCCTTTTGTTGTGGAGTCAGGAACTAATGGACTATGTTTAAAAATTGAGAGCTTCCATCTGAGATGGGGAGAATTTAGTGGGGTCTGGATCATTGAATGTATTCAGGTCTGAGTAAGATTTTTGATTGACGGAGGAGTTTCTGAAATGATTGGAGGGAGTGGCAGATGAGAAAGTGGATTTGGGCAGCTGTCAGATGAGCCATCAGTTTATCAAATGTTGAAACAAGCTTGAGGGGCTGAATGGCCTCCTAATTTTGTGAGATTTTGATGAACTGATTGTGATTTGTGATGGTAAGTAGATTCAGGGCAGGCTTGATGCAGAAGTGTAGTTTTTGTGTTCCAGGGATTTAAACTGGGGTTGGCAGGTCATCAAATTACTACCGAACCACCGATTTAGATGCAGCCAAATGCCACTGTAGCTGTCCTGCTTTGACCGACAGTTTTTATGCCAAATTCATGTATTTGATTTGAATTTGGCACAAAAGTAGTAGCAATAGTGGGAGGTTAATGGCAGCGACCTTGGAATTGCATATCTTGGTATAATTTGGAAGGTGTAACAAAGTGGAAATGTATGCTAATGACAAACAAACTGCTGCAGAAACTGAAATGCAATTTGCAATTTTATGTGTGGTTGTTTAAAGTCATAAAGCAGGGTTAGCTGTTTTAGGTATTATCAATAGGGCTATAGTTCAAATGTTTTTGAGTGAAAACCTTTGGTTAGGTCATAATTGGAATGTCCAAATCCACTTTCTCATCTGCCACTCCCTCCAATCATTTCAGAAACTCCTCCGTCAATCAAAAATCTTACTCAGACCTGAATACATTCGATGATCCAGACCCCACTAAATTCTCCCCATCTCAGATGGAAGCTCTCAATTTTTAAACATAGTCCACGAGTTCCTGACTGTACAACAAAAGGAAGGGGCCTCTCAGCATTTACCCTGCACAACAGCTTAATTAAAATAAAGCTGATACTAAAGTCATGAAGAGCGGAATGCACAATGTGGCATTGTAAGAACGTCAAGAAATGAGCAATTTGAATATATATTTTTGAGTATGAAGAAAATAATCAGTCCCAATTTTGAACGTACACATCCGTAGCTACTTGGGATGGACATCTCCAAAAATTGACAAACCTTCTGAATGCAAAAGAAACTTCGTGATTTTAATACAACGGAGAGAGCCTCTTGGTCTTTATCCTTTGAGTTAGAGTTGTCCCAGCGCCTCAACGATTTGTCACAGTGCAAGAGCTGGAAAATGACGAGATGAAAATGTGTTGCTGGTTAAAGCGCAGCAGGTCAGACAGCATCCAAGGAACAGGAAATTCGACGTTTTGGGCACAAGCCCTTCATCAGGAAGGGCTTGTGCCCGAAACGTCGAATTTCCTGTTCCTTGGATGCTGCCTGACCTGCTGCGCTTTAACCAGCAACACATTTTCAGCTCTGATCTCCAGCATCTGCAGACCTTGGCTAGCAGGGAGCGTTTCAAGGACAAGAGAAAGAAATCCGATGTTGTAGTGATGAGGTTTGATTCTTGCCTAATTACTGTGTGATAGTATCCCTTTGTGAGGAGAGTTAATCTCACCACGTTATTATGTAGTTTCCCATTGTCCCACCTACCACATAGAAACTAGACTGTGACAGCTCCCAAAATAAAAGTCAGGTATCCAGCAAATCCAGTTCAGAATCGGAGTGACTGCGTAGAATGAGGCTATTTGTCTGGACTAGCTTGTTAACTGACCACCATTCCTAAGTGTCTATCGTTTGCTTTTTCCACCATACCCTTCATGTTAATTTTATCGAAATAATCATCCTCTTGAATGCCTCAATTGAACATAATTCCACCATATTTCCAGTCAGTGTATTCTGTAACTATTTGTTAATGCATTGTCTGAGCAGTGATGTCTCTTTTTAAAATAAAACCTTAAGTTATCCTGAGAATGTGACTTTTTAAAAAAAAAGTTCTGGGATTACGTTAATGAACCAAAACCTGCAACCGATTCTAAAAGATGAAAGACTTAATAGCAGTCTAGGTTGGTTCAATGTATCATTTCAGTTGCATGATCCTGTAATCTTTTACTATAAATTCTGTGTCTTACTCTTTCTGTGCAGCAGGATCCTAATACTCCGAAAGCTAGTACTTCCAAATAAACGTCACCAGGCACTAATACCTTGGCGCAGCGGGGATCTGACACATGCCAGCCTCACCATGTCATTGTGGCACATCTCCCAGCTGCACACATTGCTTCAAAACATAGCACTGAAGTACACTGGCCCCATTCATGACAATGCTGTTGCCAGGGCATGTAGTGTATGGGGACAGGCACCCAGCTCGTGATCTGGACCAGGTTGAATCTCCAAACCACTCCCTTGCATCCAGTGCCGACTTTGATTCTCACTGCATCTCAGCCTTGTCTCAGCGTGCCTTTTTGTGCTTCACCATCTCAGCTAGAGTTTAAAAGCTCACAGTACTGTTGTCTTGACTTGCCTTTGAGCACAGACACTCATCCAAGCAGCTTCTGATGGTTGTCACTAGTGATTACTCAAGGGGACAAATATAAAAATGCACACCTATCTGGTCACTCGTTTGTTTTGGGCTAATGGACAAGGAGGTGGGTCAAAGCCATCCCTGGGGATCTGTCCACGAGAAGTCAAGCAAAGGTGAATGGACACTACTGCTTCAGGGAGGATGCTGGGTTACTTCAGTTGTGGGGATGGAGGCTGAATGCAAGGATACAGAGGAAATAACTGTTGTGAGCAAGGACAGTGGTGATAGAGCATTGAAGGGAATAAAGATAATACAGGAGGGGAGGGTTCTCAACACAGTAGTCTTTTAAAGATGGTGCCAAGGATCCCAGCTGATCCAGTGGTGGCAAGTACTTTTGCCTGTAACAAGTAAGCAAATACGACATTATTCATGAGGTGAATGTGGAATGACTCCATGTGAAAATTGGACCTCTTCTGGAGAAATTCTTCATGAATGTTAACCAAAATTGCAACGTTTTGCTAATTTACCCTGCCCCATATCATTTCTCCATATGCCAGCTTTCTATGTAAGGTCATAGAATTCCTACAGTGTGGAAACAGGCCCTTTGGCCCAACAAGAGCACACAAACCCTCTGAAGAGTAACCCAATCAAACCCATTTCCTGAATTGATTACTCTATATTTACCCTTGACTAATGCAGCTAACCTACACATCTCTGAACACTCCGGGCAATTTAGCTTGACTAATTCACCAACCTGCACATCATTGGGCTGTGGGAGGAAACCCACACAGACATGGGGAGAATGTGCAAACTCCACACAGACAGTGGCTTGAAATGGGTATTGAACCCGTGCCCTTGGTGCTGTGAGGCAGCAGTGCTAACCACCGAACCATTGATTGAGCTTCCTGTGCCTGGTGAATTCTGGTTGCAGAGTAAAGAGCCTGAACAAACCTGCCACGTCAAGCCATGTAAGAAATTATATGTTCAACCAGTCACCTCTCATTCTTCTGAGCTCCAGAGAGTATGTGCCCGTCAGACTCAAACTTTCTTTTAAGGTATTCCTTAAGTCCCTGATGTCTTATCTAGTGAAACGTTTCATCGCAGCCCTTTTACTGCAGGTTTCTTTCTTCTTCAGGTAAAGAATTCAATGTTGTCCAGGTGCAGTCTCAACAAAATCCCATGTAATTTGCAGCAAGATGTCTTCCAGACTTCAGGGGAGGTGAAAGCCTAGTGGTATTGTTGATCTGGGAACCTGGGTTCAAATCCTGCCATGGCGGATGGAATTTGAATTCAATGAAAATCTAAATTGAGAGTCTAATGACCATTGTTGATTATCAGAGAATCCATCTGGTCTGCTGAGGATCTACCCATCCTGACTTGATCTGGCTGGCATGTGACACCAGGCTCTCAGCTGGTTGGTTGGATGTTGGCTCACCTGCCGTTTACCTTTGGTCATTTCTTCCTCAACTGACTGTTAACGTTCCTGGTTTGTGAATGGGATGCCAAACTTACTTGAGTATTTAAAATCATTAGTTTCTCACCTTTTTTAAAATGTATTTCCATTCTTTGCTTCAAATTCTTTTACTCTGCCCCGTACCACGTAGAATCATAGAGATGTACAGCACGGAAACAGACCCTTTGGTCCAACCCGTTCATGCTGACCAGATATCCCAACCCAATCTAGTCCCACCTGCCAGCACCTGGCCCATATCCCTCCAAACCCTTCCTATTCATATTCACATCCAAATGCCTCTTAAATGTTGCAATTGTACCAGCCTCCACCACATCCTCTGGCAGCTCATTCCATACACGTATACTCTCTGCGTGATAAAGTTGCTCCTTAGGTCTCTTTCATATCTTTCCCCTCTCACCCTAAACCTATGCCCTCTAGTTCTGGACTCCCTAATCATAGGGAAAAGACTTTGTCTATTTATCCTATCCATGCCCCTCATAATTTTGTAAACCTCGATAAGGTCACCCCTCAGCCTCCGATGCTCCAGGGAAAACAGAACCAGCCTGTTCAGCCTCTCCCTGTAGCTCAAATCCTCCAACCCTGGCAACATCCTCATAAGTCTTTTCTGAACTCTTTCAAGTTTACAACATTTTTCCAACAGGAAGGAGACCAGAATTGCATGCAATATTCCAACAATGGCCTAACCAATATTCTGTACAGCCGCAACATGACCTCCCAACTCCTGTACTCAATACTCTGACCAATAAAGGAAAGCATGTCAAATGCATCCTTCACTATCCTATCTCCCTGCGACTCCACTTTCAAGGAGCTATGAACCAGCACTCCAAGGTCTCTTTGTTTAGCAACACTCTCTAGGACCTTACCATTAAATGTAGAAGTCCTGCTAAGATTTGCTTTCCCAAAATGCAGCACTTCGCATTTATCTGAATTAAACTCCATCTGCCACTTCTCAGCCCATTGGCCCATCTGGTCCAGATCCTGTTGTAATCAGAGGTAACCCTCTTCGCTGTCCACTACACCTCCAATTTTGGTGTCATCTGCAAACTTACTAACTGTACCTCTTATGCTCGCATCAAGTTATTTATGTAAATGACAAAAAGTAGAGGTCCCAGCACCGATTCTTGTGGCACTCCACTGGTCACAGGCCTCCAATCTGAAAAACAACTCTCCACCACCACCACCGTCTGTCTTCTATCTTTGAGCCAGTTCTGTATCCAAATGGCTAGTTCTCCCTGTATTCCCTAAGACCTAACCTTGCTGATCAGTCTCTCATGGAGAACCTTGTCGAACACCTTACTGAAGTCCATATAGATCATATCTACTGCTCTGCCCTCATCAATTCTCTTTGTTACTTCTTCAAAAACCTCAATCAAGTTTGAGACATGACTTCCCACGCACAAAGCCATGTTGACTATCCCTAATCAGTCCTTGCCTTTCCAAATACATGGGAATCCTGAGGGACAGGATGTACTCCAACAACTTGTCCACCACTGATGTCAGGCTCACTGGTCTATAGTTTCCTGGCTTGTCTTTACCGCCCTTCTTAAACAGTGGCACTACGTTTACCAACCTCCAGTCTTCCGGCACCTTACCTGTGATCATCGATGATACAAATATCTCAGCCATAGGCCCAGCAATCACTTCTCTAGCTTCTCACAGAGTTCTCAGGTACACATGATCAGGTCCTGGGGAGTTATCCACCTTTGACCGTTTCAAGACATCCAGCACTTCCTCCTCTGTAATCTGGACATTTTGCAAGATGTCACCATCTATTTCCGTACAGTCTATATCTTCCATATCCTTTTCCACAGTAAATACTGATGCAAAATATTCATTTAGTATCTCCCCCATTTGCTGATCTTTGAGGGGCCCTATTCTCCCTAGTTCCCCTTTTGTCCTTTATATATTTATAAAAACCCTTTTGGATTCTCCTTAATTCTATTTGCTAAAGCTATCTCATGTCCCCTTTTTGACCTCCTGATTTCCCTCTGAAGTATACTCCTACTTCCTTTATACTCTTCTCAGGATTTGCTTGATCCTTCTTGTCTATACCTGACATATGCTTCCTTCTTTTTCTTAACCAAACCCTCAATTTCTTTAGTCATCCAGCATTCCCTATACCTCCCAGTCTTCCCTTTCACCCTGGCAGGAGTATACTTTCTCTGGATTCTTGTTATCTTATTTTTGAAGGCTTCCCATTTTCCAGCCATCCCTTTACCTGCGAACATCTGCCTCCAATCAGCTTTCAAAAGTTCTTGCCTAATCCCGTCAATATTGGCCTTTCTCCAATTTAGAACTTCAACTTTTAGATCTGGTCTATCCTTTTCCATCACGATTTAAAATCTAATAGAATTATGATCGCTGGCCCCAAAGTGCTCCCCCACTGGCACCTCAGTCACCAGCCCTGCCTTATTTCCCAAGAGTAGGTCAAGTTTTGCAGCTTCTCTAGTAGGTATATCCACATACTGAATCAGAAAAGTGTCTTGTACACACTTAAGAAATTCCTCTCCATCTAAATCTTTAACACCATGGCAGTCCCAGTCGATGTTTGGAAAGTTAAAATCCCCTACCATAACTACCCTGTTATTCTTACAGATAGCTGAGATATCCTTAGTTTCACTCTGACTGTTAGGGGTCTATAATATAATCCCAATAAAGTGATCATCCCTTTCTTATTTCTCAGTTCCACTCAAATAACTTCCCTGGATGTATTTCCAGGAATATCCTCCCTCAGCACAGCTGTAATGCTATCCCTTATCAAAAAATGCCATTCCCCCTCCTCTCTTGCCTCCCTTTCTATCCTTCCTGTTGCATTTGTATCCTGGAACATTAAGCTGCCAGTCCTGCCCATCCCTGAGCCATGTTTCTGTAATTGCTATGCTATCCCAGTTCCATGTTCCTACCCATGCCCTGAGTTCATCTGCCTCCCCTGTTAAGCCCCTTGCATTGAAATAAATGCAGTTTAATTTATTAGTCCTACCTTGTCCCTGCCTGCCCTGACTGTTTGACTCACTTCTGTTCTCAGCTGTACCTGATTTGAGTTGGAATGGAGCTTTGTTAATGTTTATTTTCTGTTATCCTGAATTTCTATAAAGTAAGTTGGGAAAACAATTCCTTCCACTTGATGAAGAGCCATCAACCTAACTTTGGTCGGCTAATGAGATAGATTAGAAGAAATTGCTGTGCATGTTTTGCCATTGACTGGTTGAGGCTGAGTATACTGCATTACATTATTATGGTGTCATGCAACTGAAATGATATATTGAACAAAGCTAGACCATTGTTCAGTCTTTCATCTTTTAGAATGGGTTGCAGGTTTCGGTTCATTAATATGTAAATCTCAGAACTTCTTTCAAATCACATTTGAGAGATAACTTAAAGCTTTCTGAAAAAAGGTGACATCTCAACTCAGACAATGCATTAAAGGTGTGAGGTTAGAGTCTGTCTGCGTCCCAACCTTGAGTAGGACTGGTTCTGTTTCCAAAGTACGAAGTGTTAAAACACTACATGGTTTGACTGCCTGCAGGTTGTGCACCTTTTGAACAAAATTGAATGTATCTGCAATCACAATTCTGCACATGCAAGTTCACCACATAGACTTGTGTGTATGTGTGCATGAGAGAGAATATGGGAGTATGGTCTTAAGTGTGTGGATGCTTGGTAAAGTGTGTGTGAGAGAGAGAGATGGAGTTATCAGCATGTGAGAGGTGTCTGCGTGTGTGTGTGTGTGTGTGTGTACGAATGAGTGGGGGTATATTTGTGCTTGTATGTGAGAGAGTGGTTAGTATAGTAGTGTCCTGTAATGTGACATGAACCTAAGGCCAATGCAGGCAGTCAATCCATTTAATAATTTATAAATTCCTACTTTGGAAATAGAACCAGTCTGACTCAAGGTTGGGATCCCAACAGACTCTAACCTCACGCCATTAATGCATTGTCGGAGCCTGAGATGTCACCTTTTTTCATAAAGTCTTAAGTTATCTCTCGAATGTGATTTGAAAGAAGTTCTGAGATTTACATATTAATGAACCAAAACCTGCAACCCATTCTAAAAGATGAAAGACTTAACAGCAATCGAGGTTTGTTCATTATATCATTTCAGTTGCATGAGACTGTATAAATGACATGCTATAAGTTCTGTGTTTATGATCCTGCTCCAAAGTTACAAAGGAGCAACATTCTGAAAGCTAGTACTTCCAAATAAACATGTTGGACTATAATCTGGTGTTGTGATTTTTAACTGTATTATTTAAGGAAAGGTTAAACAAATATTTCAAACAAATCTGAGCTGCAGGGCTACAAATTGTGTTTTATCATGTTTTTAAACTATAATTTACAAACTACTCCTTCTGTTGATTTCCAGACGCATTTTACAGTCTCTCCTCAATCTCCAAGCCTGCTGCTGTTTTCAAAATATCCCCATTATTATTTGAGATTTGTTGTCCCTATACCCATATCTTAAATGGCCACAAAATTGGAGACAGCAATGACTACTTGTGTGCTGATTTTGAATCTTCCCTTGAGTGAAGCTAATGTTCAGCTCACTGATTCAGTTTGCCAACCAATTTTACACACATGCTTTTGCACCTTTAGAGTTCATTTTTTAAAACAATACTGTATGGAAACCTCATTGAACACCACCTGAATATCTATGCACTCGAGTTTGTTATGTCTCATTGGAATAGCATGTCAGAATAAAGCCCCACTGTTCCTAGAGTTGTCCCAAAAGTTAAAGATTTTAAAAGGTACAATCCCAACAGTTCTCCAGTTCACCTGACTTTCTGATCCAAGTTGATAGAAAGCAGACTAAGTCATGTTGACCAATCCTCCCTGCATGGCATGGTGGCCAAGCCATGTTTTGATTTAAAAATTCTCATCCTTGTTTCAAAATCCCTGCACGACTGTACCCCGTCCTGCTTTCTATAGTCTCCACAAACCTTCAAAACATTTGTGTTCCAGTCTCTTGAGCATCCTCGATTTTATTCACTCTGTATTTGGAGGCCATACTTTTAAGTGCCTGAGACTGAGGTTCGAGCATTCTTTCCCTCCATCTCTCCAGGTCCCTGCGTTTCTCTTTGGAAACACTCCTCAAAACCAATTTCTCTGATCACCAGCTCTAATATCTATATTGAATATTTTACATAGCTTGGTATTTTATTTTGTTTCATCAAGCTCCTATCAAGTGTCTTGTGCCATTTATTATGCAATAGATGCCAAGTAAATGTACAGATTAGAGTTAGAGTCCCAGAGACTTCTAGCGCAGAAACAGACCTTTGGAACAAAGCCATGTTGACTATCCCTATTCAATCCTTGCTTTTCTAAATACATATAAATCCTGCCCCTTAGGATTCCCTCCAACAACTTGCTGGCCACCAATGTCAGGCTCACCTGGCTTTTCCTTACCACTTTTCAAATAGTGGCACCACATTAGCCAACCTCCAGTCTTCCAGCACGTCGATGTTGATGATACAAATATCTCAGCAAGGGGCCCAGCGAACACTTCCCTCGTTTCCTGCAGAGTTTGTTGTATTTGTAGCCTTTCCATGCTAATTTAGTCTGAATCTCTTTCAAACACTGTTCTGCAATCTGTTTGTCATCTGAGAAACTTTCACTATCATAATTTGCCACTGGTGGGTTTTAGACTGACAGTTCCCATCACAGCATTTAACATCCAAGATGGTGGGGAAGTATTTTCAGTTGCATCCTCGGCCTAATTTTTCTCCCCTACTTTTTCCATTTATTTGACACAGAGCATTTTTTTACAAAGGATATCCTATACCTGATGAGGCTTTCTTGCGTGTTTTTAAGCAATTGAGCAAACTACGTTGTCAAAACGATAAACACAAATGCTGGAACTAGTCAACAAGTCATCTGTGGAGAGAAACAGCATGAACACTTCAACTCTGATTTGAAATTCTGATCAAGCAAGAGAAGGGAAATAAAAAGCAATGAAGATGAACAGGGAATAAAAGACAATTGGAAATCATGTCAGAGAGAAGATCAGAACCTCTTCATGGTAAGTATTCCTGAAAGACAAACTGGAATGGATTAAGCTGGAGCATCAAAGCAAAGTTTTGTTGTTGCAGGCAATTCTATTTGGTGTTCATGGACATTAATTAAAGATCTGTAGAATAAAACCAATGCCTCTGGAATAATGGATGCGTGTGCAGTAAGCAGACCATCAGACAAATGAAGAGATGCTTGAAATTAGAGCAAAAAGAATTTCAAAAGGTGATGTGCAGAAAAGAAAATTGTCAGTATTTCAACTGTTTGTTCTGAGCTGCAGAACTATGGAGCTTCAAGAGGAAATGAAGGGGCGCACATAGATGTAGTTGGATGATGCACGTCACCGGGTATTTGTAGACAAGCTAGACTGGATATGGGAGGATCATTCAAGAGAGCCAAACATGATATACCATTAGAGAAGGTCTCCGAGCAGGAGGAACTGCATAAGTGTTGAATCTGATTCATTCTTAAAAATATTCATTGCTCAAACAATTGATTCATGTGCTGGGCCCACGCTTTTGGCGTTTACAAGTATTGTAGCAAACTCAACTTGTTCCAGACCTAACCCTTTACATTGTGCTACCAGTCGCATCACCTCAATGTTGATTGTCAAACACCATATGTACTTAAGGACCTATCAAACAAATGAAAAACTAATTGTCTCTGTTTTGGGACTGTCTCTCCATTTTTGTCAGGAATGTGCCTGCAAATATTAGCGGTCGGTTATTTAGCACTACAAATTTGAAATAAAAGAATAATGATTTCTAATATTGAACTTTACTGAAAGAAAATCATCACTTTTTTGATTAGTTTTAGTTCTTGAAACAATAGTACATTGCATTTTGTACTTTAATCATATTTACGTTTAACACACGTTCTCTGCCCTCTCCCATTCTTCCTTCTGAGGGTTGGGCCATATACTTTGATTAGGAGAAAGTGAGGACTGCACCTGCTGGAGATCAGAATCGAAGAGTGTGCTGTTGGGAAAGCACAGCCAGTCAGGCAGCATCGAGGAGCCGGAGAATCAACGTTCCAGGCATAAGTCCTTCATCTGATGAAGGGCTTATGCCCGAAACATTGACTGTCCTGCTCCTCGAATGCTACCTGATGGGCTGTGCTTTTCCAGCACCACAATCTTCGACATGGGCTTTGATTGTCCACAGTTACGGACAAAGTAATGTAATGTGATGAGTTGGCTGGACTTCGTATTGCCTATTAAATCACCAACTGTGGCTCAGAAAATTATACTCCTTCTAAACAAGAATTCAACAAAAAGGTGTCTGTAGCTTGCACTGCTTTGGAGTTTGGGTTGCGTTCAGTAGGAACCTGCCCTATTGTATGTGTTGCTGACTTCAAACTGAAATGATTGTCAATTATCTGGCAGTGTTAAAATGCAACAGTAGAGTTACACATTTTCTTGATGTGCATTGGCACAGCACTGATCACCTCAGTTATAATCTCAAGATGGAGAAACTGACTGCTAAAGTTGTTCACAACAGATGTGCCATAATGCTATATAAGGCAAAGGTAATGTTGGCTCTTGTATCTAGAGAATTTGCGCAATATGAAGTTACAGGTCTTGAATCTGCCACATGAAGCCCTGATTAGAGCGAGGTTGTGGTGACGCCTTAGTTTATGAAGAATAGGATGGCCGTGGAGAGAGTGCAGTGTAGATTTCCAGAATGGTGGGTGGATTCCAGGGTTGAAATATGAGGAGAGATTCCACAAATAAGAGTTAAGTTACCTGAATTTTAAAGGAGATTGAGGGTGATTTGATTGAGGCTCCTACATATTAAGGGGATCCAAATGCTGATGCTGTCAAGGACTGGGTGGTGTAGTTTAAAATTAAAACCAAATCTATTGTAGTAAAGTTTAGAGGAATTAGCATGCCCTAAAGATGGTTCAAGATTAGAACACTCTTCTGAAAATGGCCAATTGATGTCAGTTGAATAAATCTGAGATTGATAGGCTGTTGTCAGCTGAAAGTATTCTGAGATATGGGGCAAATGAGAGTTTAAGTTGCAAATCAGTCGAGAATGTGGTACTGGGAAAGCACAGCAGGTCAGGCAGCATCCAAGGGCCAGGCGAATCGATGTTTCGGGCAAAAGCCCTTCATCAGGATTCCTGAAGGGCTTATACCTGAAACATCGATTCCCCTGCTCCTCAGATGCTGCCTGACCTGCTGTGCATTTCCAGCACCACACACTCGACTCTGAGCTCCAGCATCTGCAGTCCTCAGTTTGTCCTTAAGTTGCAAATCAGTCAGAATCTCGGTGGTGAAGTGGGCTTAAGGGGCTAAATGGCATATTAGCAATTCTGCTAAACAGAACATTCCTCTGAAGTATTGAATTTTTTTGTTCTTGGAATCAAATGATAGCTGTGGACAGCTGTCCTTAGAAGGCACACCCATATGTGGGTATGCATTTATGTGCAGGCTATTTCAGAAGAAATTCCTCAACTCCATCTTATTTTAAGTTATAGCCCTTCAGACATGAGCTTTTTTTTTGTCTTTGTCATGATCAGACTTAAAGTGAAAAATGTCTTGGATGTGAAAATCCACTGAAACCTGATGAATTTTGTCTTTGCTTCCTTGGGAAGTTCTGTTCCTCCAGCCTTTTAGTCCAAATCACCACTTCTGATTTCAGATCAAACTATCTTGTATAATAGGACTAACGAGCTTAATCTTTCCCCTGCAAGAACATTTGACAGATTAATTCTGTGATCATTGGTATGTCTTGGTTTGATTGCATATTTCTCAACTCCTGTGCATTAGCCTTTTCAGTCTTTGAAAGATGTGTGCCTGTCTGATCCATGTCTTTCTGATCTATCCAGATATTTGTACTGATGCATTATGCATTTAGCTTCAATAGACTGGATGTGTTGTGGGCAGTACAGACTGAGTACCATAGATCATCCTCTGAAGGAACTGACTGCTGCAAGTGAGGCTCTTCACAATCTCGGAGATCAGTGCAATTGCATTCTTTGAAACAAACACCAATGGTCATGTATTTTCTTCCTTCCTTATTCTCTCTGGCAGGTCTGTTCCCTGAGCGAGTCGGGCAGGTACTCTGCTGGGGTTGGTCTTAATTCGATGAATTGTCAAAACTTTAACTCGCTATCTGATTATTTGCCTTTGTGAAAGTAGCTTGGCAAATCTACCTCATGTTGGAGTTCCTCACTGGAGGCTGAATTTTTTAGTAGTTGCCTGGTTATTGGTTGAAGGCATAAAAATAAGATAATTATACCATAATGTGCTGTGTATAATGAGCAGTGAACCTCCCTTCATAAAGGGGCTTGTGCATATCCATATGTCATTCAAAATGCACATTTCATTTTAATCGATTTAAAATTGTTTCTGTTACCTTGTGAGACGCAGGAAAGCTGTAAAATGTGAGATTCCCCAACACTCTGGTGCTTACAGGAGCACCATCTTTGGATTTTATTTTTAACTTAGCTGCAAATGAATATTGTAAGTCAGATTGACATGCAGCAGGACTCGGAGTTATCTGTAATGATTTGAAAAAGAATTGCACTTGGTACTTTGCTGTTCAGCAAAATCAAGAACAAGATGAAAGAATTTAATTTTCAGCTACTTGAATAGAATCTCAGCACTCGTTGTCCATCTTCATTTCCTCTCGAGTCTTCAGTTTAGAGAATTCCATCTTGCTTTTGGTGCTGCTGTGATGGCAACAAAACACACATGGGTCCTCAAATCGTCCTCTTCCACTTTAAAGTATTTTTATTCTTGTTCATGAGCGATGGCTAGTTTTCATTGCCCAGTCCGAACTGCCTGTGCGAAAGTGGTGATCGGCTGCAGTCTGCATGGTGTAGTCCAACAGTGTTGTTAGGGAGGAAATTCCAGGATTTAATCCACTAACAGTGAAGGTATATTTGTGTTCAGTATATCGGCTGCTTGGAGGGAAACTTGCAGATGGTGGTGTTCCCGTGTATCCAGACCCTTCTAGGTGGTCGCGATCTGTAGTTTTTATTATTCACTTGTGGGGCTTGGACATCATTGGCTGCCCAGCATTTATCGCCCGTTCGTATTTGCCATTGAGAAAGATGGTGAGCTGCATTCTTCAACTGCTGCAGTCCATGTGCTGGAGTTACACCTACAATGCTGTTAGGGAGCGAATGTTCTGTTTGACAGTTAATATTTTAGGATATACTTTATAGAAATGTGATTGTGATCATCACTGTATCATAGTATGTGACCTGAGAATGTCCAGGTCTCAGACTGCATCCTTTCTCAGCCTACAAAATCATACTGCTCTTTGTGATTGAATAGCTAAATAATAGCCCAGATACGCACTGAATCTAGTGTCAGTATACTATAGTGATCTCCAATAAATGTCCCATTCGATTCTTCAATACCAGACTACTCAAGACCAGTTCCTTTGTAAAGACCCTTAAGTCCAAAATGTTAAGTCCGAGTTTTCTCCCCAGATGCTGCTAGACCTGCTGAGCATTTCCAGTAATTTCTGTTTTTACTGCAGTTCTTTTGTTATGGGAGTTGACATAAACATTGCTGCATCAGGTAAAGGTAACCTGCTGGGAGGTAAAACACATCGGGGATCATGAGACTGGATGGTGCTGTGTAAGGAGACTTGGTGAGTTGATGCAGTGCTTTTTGTAGATGGTACATGCTGCGACCATGGTGCACTTAAGATTAAATGAGTGAATGTTTAAGATGGCAGATTGCCAATCAAGTGGGGTTTTTTCTCCTAAAGCTTACCTGTTTTAAAAAAAAAAGTGGAGAGTAATTCCACTCCTGCTTTGTCTTGTCGATAGGGTAGTTATGAGGTGAGTTCCTTGGCACAGAATTTCCAGTCTTTGACCCGCTCTTGTCATAATAATTATATACTTGGTGCTTATAAGTTTTGGTAAACATCAGGATGTTGTCAACCTCCTGTGCTATTGATATTTCAAGGATAGATGGTTTGATTCTGTCCTTTTGGAGATAATTTTTACATGGTGCAAATGATACTTCACAATTAGTAGCTAAGGCCTGGATGTTGTCCGTATCTGACATGGACTGCTTTGTTCTCCTGAGGAGTTGCAAATGGTGCGGAATGTCATGGAATTGTCAGCAAACGTTCCCATTTCTGATCCAGTTGCGGAGGGAGTGCCATTATCTGAGCAGCTGAACGTGGTTGAGCTGAGACCACTGCTGGGACTGAGGTGATTGACCAACAACAGTGGCAATCATCTTCATCTCTTACTAATGCAAATCTTTCCCCTTTATTCACATTAACTATATGCATGACGCAACACAATTGAAGTGCAAAATATATTAAGTAACAGCAGATAACAATTTGCATTTTGAAACTCAGCTATTTGTCTGTTTGGAACTGAAGGAGTCATGATAAAAGCTGAAACAGCACATCAGGAGATTTGGCCTGTTGAGTCCATGTTGAGTCTCTAGAGTAACCCAGTCAGTCCCACTTCTCCCACCCATATTCCTGCAAGTTTACTTCCCTTAAGTGTCTGTCAAATTTAATTTCAAAGTTGTTCCTCATCACTTTTAATTATATTTCGAGGTAGTGAGCTCTAGCTTACGAACACTTGTTTTGTAAAAGATAATTCCTCAGTTATTCTGGATCCCTTGTGCAAACACAAAGTGTGAACCATGTGTCATCAATTTATGGAACCTTTTACTTACTCTGTCTTCGCTAAACTTGTCATCCTTTGTTGCCTCTAGTGAGTCTGTCTTCAGGTTTCCTTGATTTATGCAGAACAATTCCACCTCATCCAACCTAACCCTGTATCAAAAAGTTCCTAATCCCTGAAGCCATTCATATAAATCACCGATGCAGCCTCTCAAGGAAGCTCCTATCTTCAAAGAAAATGTCATGATCAGAACTGGACACAGTGCTCCAGTCAGAGTTTTATAAATATGGAGCTTTATTA